>NC_048600.1:9811203-9859727 GCF_003668045.3 Cricetulus griseus | reverse complement strand
GGGGGCTCTGCAAAGTCCACCAAATCTTCCTGTGCTGGGCCTGGGCCCTTCCCCATGTGTCCAGGGCCAGAGTGTATCGCTTCACGTGGGATGGACTCTCAAAGTCCCTTCTTGCACCAGGGAAAAATGCTAATCCACTTCCGGAGTCTCCCGGGAGTGCAGAGGCCTCCTTATTGACATACATGTTCAGGGGGCTGGATCAGTCATGTACTGGCCTCCCAGACAGCATCTGGGGTTGATGTACTACTCCCCCTTGTTCAGGCCAACTGTTTCTGTGGGTTTCTCCAACCTGGTACAGACCCCTTCTATCTTCATTCCTCCCTCTCTTCAACTAAATTCCTGATTTCAGCTCAGTGTATTTCTGTGGATGTCTGTCTCTGCTTCCATTAGCCACTGGATGAGGGCTCTAGGATGGCATAAAGAGTAATCATCAATCTCATTTTAGGGTAAGGGCTTTTAGGTTATCCTCTCCACCATTGCCTGGATTGTCGGATCGTATCATCCTTGTAGGTCTCTGGAGATCTCCCTAGTTCCAGATCTCTTCTCGGACCTATAGTGGCTCCCTCTCATATGATATCTCTCATCCTGCTCTCTCTCCTCTATTCTTCCCCCTACTCAATATCTCTGCTCCTCCATTTCCTCTCCTCTACTCCTCTTCTCGTGCTCTTATTGTGGCAGCACTCTCTCCCCTACCCTCATGCTCCCAATTAGCTCAGGTGTTCATGCCACTTCCCATTCCTGGGGTGAGATAATTTTTCTTAACCTTGCCACAAAGAGTCTTCCATCCACTTTGTGCCTGTGTGAGTACACATTGCTATCTCCCTAAAACTCAATCAGGCTGATGGGACAAGATTTATCCCGACCTTATTTTAAAGTCAAAGGATCCATGGCTGAGTGACCCAAAGATGCAGACACATAACACAAAAACCCGTAACATAGCACGGCTGTGCAGAGGAAGAGCCTTGAGGTCTGTTGTTACCCAAGAGAGGAAAGCGTGTGTGAGGTTTGGGGTAAACTGGGGAATGAATCTAGTAAGGCTTCATGGAGGACATATCTGAGCTGTGTTTAGAAGTGAGGTGGGGATGTGCCAGGTAACTGCCGACAACATGGAAGGGCTCATTTTCTTTAATTACTGTTTGTGTCATTGTGGGCAAAGTCTGCTGTAGCCCTTGCTTTCCCCAAACTCTTGTGTATTACCTCAGATGGTTTCATTTTTTAGCTGTCATAATTAGAAACCAGGTGCTTCTCTGCTTTACAAGCCAGGGAGGTGGAGGCCATTTGTTTAACTGATTTTATTGTTTACCTATTTATTTACTTAGTTTGTGGGTCCATGTATGTGTGCCTACCCATGTGCGTGTGCGCGTGCGCGGGCGTGCGTGCGTGCGTGCGTGCGTGCGTGTGTGTGTGTGTGTGTGTGTGTGTGTGTGTGTACCATATATGGAGGTCAGAACACAACTTGCCAGAGTCAGTTCTCTCCTTCCACTATGCCAGAGATCAAGCTCAGGCTCTGAGGCTTGGCAGCAGGCATCTTTACCCACTGAGCCCTCTTGCTGGCCCTGCTGGTTTTTGTTTTAGCAGCTTGTCCAGAGTCATGCTGTGTGGAACGTTCCCTAAGCCACTCAAGAACAGATTCTCTAGATGACTTGGGGTCCCCAACCCAGAGCCACCACCAGCAGTATTTGCAACCCCACCCCCAGTGTTTGCAGTTCTTTCTCCCAGGACTTCATCCCAGTAGCAGCTCAAAGCCTCCCTCTGGGGAAATGGGTGCCTAAAAGGCAGGCCTGGTTGAGATTCTTGGCTCTATACCCTGGATACTTAGGTCATCAGTCAAGGAGGCCACATACTGAGGCTGCCAGCTAAGCAGGGCATAAAAAATGAGGAAAATGTTATGAAATAATTCTAGTTAAGAAGCATATGAAGAAAAATCGTCCTCATGGGGGAAAAATCAGATTTGTGTTGAATTTCCCCACACATATTTTATGGTTTAGCTTTTATTTATTTTTCATTGGATGGCAAAGGAGAGGAGACACCAAATCCTTGCAGTGTTTGGGACCTCAAACTTGGCCCTGAACTTAGACATGCTGGTTTTCAGCTGACTCCACTGCAAAACTGAACTAATGTTGACATGCCATGGCACAGGTAAGGCTGATTATGTGGGACGATATAAGCAAATGGTATTGGCCACACAGAGAAATCTCAGTGTGTTCTGCCCCTCCTTATTCCTTGTGTCCCTGTCTCAGCTCGTCCTACCCAGGCTTGAATTAACTTTTCTTTACACAGCTGTGGGAATGTTTTCACCCAACAACAGAGGCGATCTGTCCCACTCCCTGTAAAGAAGCAATGCGTGAGATTTCTCAATAGATTTTCCTTTCTGAACACAGTGGTGGCTTTGTGTGAGGCGTACCCAGTGCCACAAGACAAACCCAAATGTCTCTGAGAATTTATCCCTTCCAGTTCTCTGCCTGTAGCCTCTGGGCCTATTGGTGGCTTCCTTGGACCCAAGGTTTGGTGGTTTCCCTGACCCATACTCGGTCAGCAAGTTTTGGGTCACATAAGCATAAGAGGCCTGTAGACCCAGTCCAAGGCCCTTTGCCCAGCCACCTCAGGTGGTGGCTCCATCACTCCCCAGGAAGCTGACCTGTTGGGCTGGGCAGTGTCACCCTTTGTTCATCTGCCGAGTACAGCATGTCTCCCAGGGCTGCAATCTGAGATGCTTTTTAGAGCACATAGCTCATTGCTGCTGCGGCCTTGTTCATTCTGGGCATTTTTGAGGCTACCTCAGAATGGTTCTCCCATCCCTCTAGTCCAGTTGTCCCCAGAGTTCCCATCCAAGCCCACTACACCTACCTCCTCCATGGGTCTGCATAAGACTTAGTCCAAATCAGTACATAGATTCTCACAGAGCATCTGGCCTTAGTGTTTCTAATTGTCCTTTGGAAAACTGCAGTACCAGAACCTGCTCCTGTCACCTGGTAGCAACAGCTTTTGTATGCCGCTAGCAGTCACTTGTCTGGAGATGCATGTGTTCCTGGGTTTGCAGATCCCAAAGCTCCCCCACCCCTTTCCCCCAGGCCCTGGCTCTAGCCAGCTTCTTGACAAACCATAGACTTTTGTAGCTCATCTCACTTTTTGTTTCTAGTTCCTCGTGGGGCAGGGCATCATTATTGGACTGTCCCCAGAGGTGGCTTCATTTCCTAGAGGAGGCTTAAACCATAGATTAAAGGGATGGGTCCTTTAATCCAAATACCAGGCTCAAATGCTAGGTTACCTGTAACTGATATATACATGGGGCAAATTAACTTTTGTCTCTTCCCCTTTAAAGTGAAAAAAGACACTCAGTATCCGGTACCATTTAAATGTGTAACGCATGTAACCACTGAACCTTCAGGACAGTCTACAAGGTGGACTTACTGCCTAGATATATTTGACAAGGAGGGTCATAACACTCACAACCCAGAAGACGAACCATGGAACATTTAGGGCAGTGTCTAGCATAATGCAGGCAAGCAGTAAATCTAAACTATGATGCCCCGTGTGGTAGTGGAAGATGCTGAGGCCACAGTGTTTCAATTAGGTACCTTCGAAAACTCATACCCCTTATAGTTAGAGAGCCCATGGTCACATCTCATCTAGGAAGTCCCCAAGGGAAAAAAAAGTCACCAAGAAAGCAGAAAGCACACGGTCCAGTGTGGGACTTTTAAGTTTATTCTCATCACAGCTCTAGTGCAAGTTCTCAAAATGACCCTCTAACTGGAAAAAATCCTTCCTTTATAGTCCCGGTTCTTGGGCCTACCAGGTTGAGGTATGAGGGGCTTCCTGGAGTAACAGAGACTTACTAAGCTTCTCCACACTGCTGTTGTTGAGTTAGCCTCTTGGGCAACACCACCCCAGGCTCTGAGCTATCAGCAGCTTCCTCTGGGGCTGGGGCTACTGCAGCTGCTCCACAGGCTCCTTGGGGACAGAGTTCATAGCAACCCATCCTAAACTGCCTGGGAACTGTGCAGCAGAGTACAGCTCCAAATGCTTCCCAAAGACACAAATAGTCCACTGGGGACCCAGAGGAAACCCAGCAAGCCTCCCTGGATCCTGTCTACCCTGGAGAGGCAAAGGACGGCTAGCTCAGTCTTGGACCAGGGAAACTGGACCTATGGCTCCAGAGCTGCCCTGTCTTTTCCTGGGCCTCGGTCGGCTTTCTGGGAAGTGATTTCTCAGAGGAGTCCAAGATGCTAGAAGAGTGACACCAGTGTCTCACTGACAGGAGTTTGGGTTCCAGCCCTATTACTCTGAGAAAGCTATGTAATTCTTTTCAGCTTCCTCGGTGCCTACCTCAAGTGGCACTGCAAGGTCAAAAGAGACAGCATTCCAAGTTTTGGAATAAAATGTGACACTGAGAATTGCTATTACATGTTAGTGGCTATTAGCAGGGAAAATGACAGGGTTAATATGGAGCATGCTATAATGCCCTGGCTGTGTGTTTGAATCAGCTGGGAATCTTCTCAAGCCGTGGTTTTCAACCTTTCTGACACTTTGACCCTTTAATATGGTTCCTCATGTTGTGGTGACCCACCCTCCCCAACCGTAAAATTAATTTTGTTGCTACTTGTTCCTGAAGCCTCACTTTGTAGGTCTGTGTCTCTCAGGCAGTGTCCCTTAGCCTCTCTGGAACTGTCGTCTGTCTGGCCAGTTCTACCCCAGGGCGGATCCACCTCCCACTGAGTCCAAACTTGTCCTAGGATCCTAAAGGGCTGTGTTATCCTTGACGATTACTCCCTGGCTAAGCATGTGCCTTTGCTGTTAGCCTCTACAAGGGGCAGCAGAGTGGGGGAAGCAGGTAGCCTTGGACTCTCGCTGCCCAGGCCTAGAGAAGGACAGAGAAGTACAAGGGATGAGAATAAAGGGCTTCAGATGATATCATCCAGAAGTCCTTTCCTGGCACAGTGGCCCAGGAAACAGAAGACACTCTGGAGATCACATCAAGCCAGTCTCCTAGTAGAATAGACCACGAGGGTCAAAGCAGGGAAGGGGCCTGCTCAGGGCCCTGCATGAACAGAATCAGGTTCAGGAAGTAGAAAGTGAACACATTAAAAACCACCCCACAAAAATAGGCAACCACTCTTCCTCTGCTCTCCTCCTTTCATTGAGATGTGTCAATTCCAGAACTGCCACTTCTCTCCTCCTACACAATAGAAACTGCCAACAGATAGCAAGAAGGGCTTTACTAAGAAGCATTTGTAATAATCTGTATAATGGGATTCTACATAGTTATTAACAAAGGTGAAGTAAATCTGGGCTGCTGTCTCCCAGATATGTTAAGCATAAAGCAAAACCCGTGCATAGCTATTATCTGCATAATCGTTGCAGACTATGTAAATTCCCACCTAGGGGCTGCACAACATCCTCTGTGGTTACTAAGTCTGTGCAAGTTGGGGGCAGGGTATGTGTGTGTGTGCAGGTGTCAGGTGCAATAGAAAAGCATCAGTAGATAAAAGGTAAATTTTGATTCCACTTCAGGTAGAAAAGATAAAAGCGAAACACTTTGCAAGAAAACCCAGTTAGAATTTCCAACCAAGAACCCCTCCATGCAATAAAACTTCCCTATGCCTAAGGACACAAGGGAGAGAATGTGTCTTGTGTAAGTACAACACAGGGTGTCTTGAACACAGACCCATGCTGGAAGCTTGTGTCAGTTGGATAGTAACAAGAAGGGAAGGTATAAACTACTTAAAAACTTCAGTTGGCCAATGAGATGGCTCAGTAGGTAAGAACTCCTGCCACCAAGCCTAATGGTTTGAGTTCCATCCCAGGACTCATGGTGAAAGGAAAGGGCCAACTTGTTAAAGTCTGCTCTGATTTTTACACAGGTACAGTGACACATGTCAACACACACACACACACACACACACACACACACACACACACACACACACACCAAATAAATTAATGAACTACAGCATATACAATAAATAATAAAAATATAATAAGAAAACCATCACTTATCTATATGTAAGTATGCCTAATCATAAAGTCTGTAGCACATGTATACATGGAATACTTCTATAAGACAAAGAATAGAGACTAGAGAGTTGGACCAAAATCCAGCCTGGGTTGGAATTCATTTTTCATAGTTTACCTTTCTGGCTGCTTTCCCATTATAACACATATAAGCATTCTATATTAAATAACTAGTCATGTATATAGCTAATGATCACTAAGAAGCCAGAAGAGCCTTGGGTTTGTTGGATTCTAAGCCTGTGTGTGTGAATTTCAGGTAGTTGCCTTCATTTGTGAACTCTGCAATATTCTAGTTAGGGATCAACTTCAGTCCACTGTGGCTCCAGAGCCCAAACCTCACTTTCCTTCACCCCTCCTGAATCAGGGATGGGGAAAGGACCAAGGAAACAGAGTGTGTGAAGTTCATCTAAAATCCCACCTCCCTTGCACAGTGCTTGCTCTGGGTCTGTTCCTGTCCCATGACCTGTGTAAAGCCTGCTGTGTAGTAGACACACAGGGGCCATCTACAAGCACAATGCCTACACGTGACTGCACTCTTTCCTGCAGGTACCTGCTGGAACAGGATTTCCCAGGCATGAGGATTGGGCCTGAGCCGACCACTGATTCCTTCATAGCAGTAATGCAAGGAGATGTGGAGGGGATCATTCCTGGGAATGCCCTGGTGGTAGATCCAAAAAAACCCTTCAGAAAGCTCAATGCCTTTGGCAATGCCTTCTTGAACAGGTGAGTCAGGGTGCTGGGGGGGAGGGTTGTGCACACTACTAGGTGGTCTCTTTGCTTCCTTTTGGAGCACAGGAGTGAAAGGAAAGGGGTGTGGTCTTGGAAGACTCTGTGCCTTTTCTGTACTGCCAGCTTGATTGTCTTCGAATGTCACTGACTCAGTTATCATGGGGTATGGGACTTGACAGCTATAAGTCCCATACTTATAGCTGTCTGGGCTGCTGGGCTGGGACCACCTGATTACAGAGCAGAGAAAGATCTAACAGTGTCCCAGATCACATGGCTCTACCCTGCCCTACCCAGTAAAAGCATCACAAGGAAGTCACATGTTTCCCAGATTTTGCTTACACTATATCTGGGATTATTTGTCTAAGCAGAAGGGAGCAATAGAGGGTTCTTTTTTTAAATTTTTAATTAGAAAGAAGATTATTTTACATGTGAACCCCAGGTCCCTTTCCCTCCCCTCTTCCTCTGCCCCTCCCCCCCAACTAACACCCTACCTATCACATACCCTTTCTGCTCCCAAGGGAGGGTGAGGCCTTCCATAGGGGGTCTTCAGAGTCTGTCATATCCTTTGGGATAGGGCCAAGGCCCACCCCCTCATGCCTAGGCTCAGCAAGTATCCCTCCATGTGGGATGAGCTCCCAATGTCCATTCCTATGCTAGGGATAAGTACTGATCCACTACAAGGGACCCCATAGATTTCCAAGGTCTCCTCACTGACACCCACATCCAGGGGGTCTGGATCAGTCCCATGCTGGTTTCCCAGCTATCAGTCTGGGAACCAAGAGCTCTCCCTTATTCAGGTCAGCTGTTTCTGTGGGTTTCACCAGCCTGGTATGGCCCCTCTGCTCATTAGTCCTCCTTCTCTGCAACTGGATTTCAGTTCAGTTCAAGGTTTAGCTGTGGGTGTCTGCTTCTACTTCCACCAGCTGCTGGATGAAGGCTATAGGATGGCATATAAGTTAGTCATCAATCTCATTATCAGGGGAGGGCATTTAAGGTAGCCTCTCAATAGAGGGTTCTTTATTGTTCCTGAATGTTCTTACCTGGAAAGAAGTCTGGACTTAAAGGAGAAGCCTTCAGTTTGACCAGTAGTTCTCTTAAGCTCCCTGTATAATCTTGGGCAGATCCCTCTCCCCAAGACGAATTCAGGCCTGAGAATACCAAGGTCACCATGAGGCTTTGAGTGGAGAAAGCCCTAGCCCAGTGGTTCTCAACATTCCTAACCCTGCGACCCTTTAATATAGTTCCTCATGTTGTGGTAAAAGTATTTTCATCACTACTTCATAATTGTAATTTTGCTACTGCTACGAATCATAATGCAAGTGTCTGTGTTTTCCCATGGTCTTAGGCGACCCTTGTGAATGGGTCATTCAATTCTCCAAAGGGTCTTGACCCACAGGTTCAGAACCAATGCTCTGTCGAATGAATATTAAGCTGAGCTGGGCCTTCGTGTTGCAACTGTTCTTAACTGGAATGTGGACAGGCTCCTGGTTGTACTTATATATAGTTAATCCAGTTTACATGTACACTGCACTCAATTTCAAGGATACTCTTTCTTATTGGAGATATTTCAAGTCAAAGTGAAGCCCTGTGGATCTTGGACACATTACCAAGCTTCTTTGTATGTCACTTTGCTGGTGTGTGATATAGGACAGTGATAATATCTTTGTCTGATGACTTGAAGCAGAGGCAAGTGAGAGACAGGACAGAAGGCAGTGTGCCTCGTACATTGTAACTAACAGAAATGGTAGGTTATGGTAGGACGGTTAGCTACTGTGTGAATTTTCTGCTTTTTTTTAAAATTTTATTCCTGGGCTTCAGAGATGGCTCAGAGGTTAAGAGCAGAGGACTCAAGTTCTCTTCACAGTACAGACCTCCGGCTGCTCACTCCAGGGGATCAATCCTGCCTTCTGGCCTCCATACACACTGCATTCATGTATGCATACCCAACAAAGACACACATATAAACACATATTTAAATTTTTTTAAATTAATTAAATGAATTTCCTAATTATTCAAAGAGAGAAATGGGTACCCATTGATACCATTTCCATCTCTGGAAATTGAGGCTTATTACCCAGAAACATTCCAAATATCTCTTATCCTCTAAACTTTCCTGTGTGCTGACATGCAACCCATAATACTCTGAGACAAGAAGGGACAGGTGACTTGGTGTGGAACAGTGTGGAATGCCACCTGGCGGGACATATTTCCAAAGAAGAACCAGGGGGACAAGAAATCACTTGTGGGGAGTTGTTCTAGTACAGAGGAACCTCAAGAGGTAGGCGTGGCTTCTTAAAAAGAAAGTTGAATCCGCATAAATGGATTGAGGTGGTGAGTACTGAGGTTGCACTGGGGTCAGGTCCTTGAGACCAGGAGTTTCTACTACCTAGAGCTGAGTGAGGAAGGCCTCTCCAGGTAAAGGAGAAGACAGGCACATGAGACACTAAACACAGAATACGTATGTGTTCAGGAAAGGTGATATAAAAGGATGAGTCAGCCAGGAGTGAACTCGGACTGAGGGGGTGGGAGACATGCTGCATTCAATTCTGGAGACCTCATTTTGCAGCAAGTGACTGTGAGTTCTTCTGAGGCAAAGATGAGCTGGCTTCCAGGTGAGATGGGAGAAGAACCCGGGGTATGCAGGAACCAGTCACCCAAAGCGATGGGAGGGCAAGGTTAGCGGTTAACCCCCCTTTCAGGATGACTGTGCTTACAGTGATAATAATATCTATATGTAATGGCATATGGTCAGTTATGATAGCAGATTTATGTAATTACCATAGTAGCCAGCACATTCCTGAGGGAGGAGTGCCTTTATGTCATTAACCAAACCCAGCAGAGCCCACTGAGTCTATGATTAGACTTTTGTGTTGAAACCAAGGAGGCGTGTGCGTGACAAGTCTGGGTAATGGCACGTTCAGTATTGCTGTCTTCATCCATAAGATGACAAAAATGCAAGTCCACAAAGACTCTGGACCCCCCACTCTCTTCCTGCAAACATGCAAAACAAGCCCCAGAGAGGAAAAGTCTAGAGAGGGTGGGTAGCTGTAACTGTGGATTTCACACTTGGAATCCAGGGGGGGGGAAGAATGAGGGAATACAGTTTGTCTCTCTTGCTGAACTGCTTTCTTTTTTAAACCATAGAAAAAATAATATTGAAAATATTCTGAAAATAATTTATAAAAAGCATAGCTGTGAAGGTGTTATCGGAGTGCACAGAAGGTGATGCCCCTAAGGGGCTACATTTCTCTTTAAAGCTGTGCTTTCACTTTCGGTGATTAACATGTTTAGCTTGAAGGAGCAGACCCAGGGTTCCCAGCCACAGGGACCTGTATAGTGCTGCTCTGGTGAAACAGACTGAGGAAGGAAAACAGGGTAGCTGTCCTAAGGACTATCCATTACCCCAGGCATGGTATGGGGGAGTGGGGGTAGAGTGCATGTTTCATTGCAGGAGAGGCAGCAGCTTGGATGAGCTCAGCAAGAGAAGTAAGACTCAGTCTAGTCCTTGGGCACCCATGGGAAGATAAGCCGAGTACTATACAGCAGGGGAGAGTAGTCCCAAGAGGCGGTGTGGGAAGGCGTGCATTTGACATGGACATGAAAAACACAAGCAGAGAGATAAAAGAAAGGAACTCAGTGTAGGACTCTCTAACTAGAGGACAGATGACACTGTGCACTCACCACTAACACACAGTGTGGCCACTCTTCTGTCTGGTGCTGGCCATAGATTCCTGTTACCTTTTCTATGCAGTGAGCAGCCATGTTTCACACATTGTCAGCACCCATTCCTATTCCTCCTGGGTACGGCTATGCAGCCATCCTAGAGGAATGTCTGACTGAGCTAGCCCTGCAGATGTCCAAATAACTCTCCTGGGTGGTATGACTCATTTCTCGAGGCCCACCCCAATGCTACCTCCTGCAAGAAGCCCTTCCCCAAAGCTATCTCTCTGCCAGAGTTCTAACAAACCCTTCTTTGACTTTGGGATGCTGGCCTCTCTGCACCCTGGCTTGCTGTTGATGTGTATAGTATCTTTGCCTCCACCAGGGGCAGGATCAAAGTTGGGGATCTTGACACTAGGGGCTCAGAGCATGAGCCCTGACTGCTTCAGGGTCACCTTGGGAATTTTTCACAGAACAGATCTCCAGGTATACTGCAGTCACTTTCAGCATGGTCTCACGGGGGGTTGTGGTCTTCTGCTTTATACCCACCTACTTGTTATCTTGTGCTAAATAAGGCTCGTGGATAAGTACACATGCAGGATGCACTGTGATGGGAGGACCCATAGTGATCAAGTCAGAAGAGGGTTCCCATACCCTGACTATGTACAGATCTCCAGGCTCCTCCTGCCCCATGACTGGGAGCACTGTGTGGAGAAGATAGAGTTCTGATTAGCCATCAGGAGCTGGCCAAGCTAAGTAAAGCATTTCAAGGCAGGAAGTGGCTAGTCAGGGATCATTAAAGACTTGGGACCACAAGCATTAGGACAAGGCTTTGGACACACATGGGAGCTAGGATATGACTATGGAGTAGCCCTTTTGGCCAGTCAACATTTTACCAAACACCTGGATACCAAGCACTCCAAAACAGGATATGGCAGGTGGCGAGAGAACTATAACTCACTCTCTAGATTAGCCAACATACCCAGCAGTCCCACACCAGGTGACCTGGGAGCCTGCAACCCATGGGAGGGTCAGGTGATCGAACCCTTGAGACTAAGCCAGCGAGGTGCCTCAGTGGCTCACCATAGCCTTCTTCTCACCATCTGTGCAGGTTTGTGTGTGCCCAGCTGCCCAATGCTGTGTTGGAAAGTATCAGTGTCATCGACACACCAGGAATCCTCTCCGGTGAGAAACAGAGGATCAGCCGAGGTAAGCAGCATCCTAGGCTCTCCTGCAGTATCTGCCATGTGCCCCTGAGTAGCCCATCGCCCTTTCAGCTTTGGGTTTAGGATTTTTGGGACAGTTTCATATAGCTGGGGCTGGCCTTGAACTCCTGATCATCTTGTCTCTAACTCTTAAGTGTTGGCGTTACAGGTCTGTACCCCAACACCCAGCTGCCCTATCCTTTCTGTACTATGCTTTGTATCTTTAGCAAGAAAATCAGATAAGATGCACTCTCTCCAAACCTGATGATGATAGCCTGGACTGGGGCCAAATTAGCACTCAGAAGTCTCCCTCCTCCGGGAAGGGTCAGCCTTGTACTGGCAAGTCTCTCTGGGAAGTGGCCAGGGCTCTATCCTGAGTTGACCTCAGGTGACACATGCCTCCCTATAACATGTGCCTCAGCACCATTTGCTGCATGACTCCTCACTGGCACAGTTGTGTCCATCCATCTTGCCACCACAGCAGAGGACCCAAGAACCCCTTTCTCAAGGGCACGGCCTATGTGGGCAGCACCAATTCACTCCCAAGCCTCAGAGAGAAGAGTCACGGAGCAACAGTCATATGGCCCATGGCTGTGGATCCTTGAGGCTTAGCAGTGCAGGCCCAAGGAAGGCTCTGGGTTTCTCTCTCTTGCCCCTGAGATGCCCTGCCTCTGTGAAGATAGTCACTCTCCTGTGAGTATAAAAAAGCTCCTTGGGGGCCACACAGTAGCCATGTGTGAGCACAAGCAATGGAAGAGACTGCAGGGGAACCCTTTGGGAAATAGCTTTCTCTAGGTGAGCCCCAGACAGGCTTTTCTAGAGCCTCCCTTCTGAAGCAGTGTTGGGAGTGGGCATCACCAAGTGTTGGAGCAGGGCACCCACTGTCCCAGGGAGAAAAACCTGGAAAGGAGAGAGGATGGAAACAGCTGAATTGTGAGGGCACCTGGAAAACCGTGTTCCCAGTTCCTGTGATTGGTGACCTGTGATGGGATCCAGGAAGCCTGGTCCCTTAGCCCCTAACTCTGAGCTCTGGTGAAATGAGGAGCAGTCAGTCTGCACCTACAGAACCCTGGGTCTGAGTCTAGGCCTAAGTCTAGGCCTGAGTCTAGGCTCACAGGGCAGTCTGCAGCTTGCTGAGGAGTGGTGGGAGCAGTGGTCACAGACTGCAGCGGGAGGGGGTTGTGTCTCATACACCTGCTAGGCCAGCACAGCCTGGCCTGAAAACAAGTCTGGGGAGGACAGCCTTTAGGGGTCCAAGGGCACTAGACTAGTAGTTCAGGGTTGTGGACTGACAAAGCCCTGGACATCTTGGGGAAATGCATCATAGAGCAAAGTCCATACACCTTAGTTCTGGCACTGGATCACAATGGGCTCCCTTCTTCCCTCCTTAGCTGCTCTCCATGGTTACATGACTCCAGGGTCAGCTGTGTGATCCATCTCCCTTGCATTTGGGGCTGTGTGGACGGATGTACAAAGCAGCCTTGTCTTTAGGGACTTCTGTCTGTCTTCCTTGGTTTCTGCCCTGATCCATTCCTTTCTGTCCCTCTACATTCTCTCCTGCCTTTGTCTTCAGACCCCAGTGGGCACTCTGCACACATTGAGCACTGGTGACCTTGATTGTACTTCCACTCCCTCCCTCCAAGAACTGACAACACATCAGACTCGTCCCTTCTCTGGGCAAAACTATGACTCTGCTAGTGTGTTCTCTGCCATCCTGAGTCCAGACTGACACAGCTGCTGGCAAAAGTAGCCAGAGAGACAAACAGGAGCTGGGGGCAGGGCCTGGAACAGTGCTGACTTCAGCACCCTGAGAACATCAGAGTCAGGGAGGACATCAGATACCCCAGTGATCCAGATGGTGATGATAATGGAACCCGACTTAGGAACATTGCCTGACTGCACAGGCTCCCCATCCTTCCTCGTGGTTAGCCATAAAGCCAGGGTTCCAGTTTAAGCCCCTCCAGACCGGCCTCCACTTACTCACACATTCTTCATACATATACCCACATCCTGCTTTCCCTACGTGCATGTATGTGCACCTCCTGACACCCACACACAAGTGTCTACACAGATCTAAAGTTGATTTTCTTCACTCCTGGGGTTGGCCACAGTAGATTTGGCATTTTTTGCCACCCTCCTCAAGCCCAGGTGGGCCAGGCCTCCTCAGATGGTCCTGCTGATTAAGCCCACAGTCCCCTCATCATGCCTCTGCCTGGCTCAGGGCTTATGGCTGAACAGCAGAGTTAGAATCAAGTCAGCACAGAGACACCTTGCTATAGACTGCCCAACCCCTGGCAGCAGTTCCTCGGGGCTCCTATCATAGAGATGAGCATTCTGCCCTAGACCAAACAAAGTGCAGTCCTTGCTTCAGGGTGACCTTCTGTCTAGGCCTGGGGAAGTGTATAGCTATAAAGTAGACATGTCAATGAAGTTTCAGGCTAGCACTCAGTTCTGGAAGAAGAGGCTCTGGAGGAGGCAGGAAAAGCAGACAGCTGTTCCTGGAAGGGGCAGGATGTGGCTAGCCCTGGTTCATTACTGGGAAGGAGCACGGATGTAGCAGTAATGGGGGAGTACAGAGGGCTCCGGAAGTCTTCATACCTTCTCACAGAGAAGGCATGCTTCCTGACTGTGTTTCATACTGAATCCTCACCAGTTTCACCCCGGGGCTACATGCTCTCATCCCATGACTGCACACAGATGGAGACCTCTGGTCCAAGTGCTCAACAGGCTCAGAGCAAGTGACACAATTGAAATTCAAGCCCTGGTCTCCCAAGTCCCAGTCCTCAGAGTTCAGCATGTAATCAAACCTGTTAGGGAAGACCAGGCAGGAGTGGGGCTAACTTGTCATCGAGTTTCTTCTTGGACTTCAGGGTCTGTACCAGCATGACTTGTAGCCCACATCCCTAGCCTACCTCTGAGCATCTAGGGGTTTCCAGGGTTCCTCAGATGAGCAGGTAAACCCATGCATGTGTGGGCACTCACATGCCAGTGCAGAGCAGATGAGCCCTAATGCCTTCTGGAGGCCTCACTCCCAGTTTTGTGGTCATCTGGAGGCCTGTGATGAGCCTGCTTGGGCCATTCTTTGTGGTTGTTTGCAAGTGTCCAGGGTATTTCTCCCCATTGTCAGCTGAAGGCTCCCATATTTTGGTGCTGCATGTCTCCATGTCTTTCTCTTTTTTAAACATCTCTAAAACTAAGTATATTTGGGGGGCTATGCCTCTGGGTTGGAGGCTCACCCAGGGCTAAGAGCTAAGAGAGTGTGGCTCCTGTTTCTAAGCCTGCACTTGCCAGCACCTGGTCTGGCTCTGTACTTGGGGGTGCCTTTAACCTCTCTGTCTCCACTCCCTCTTGTATAAGATGTGTATACCCTGTTCACTCCAGGTGATGGAGAGCTGTAAAGATCCTCCACTGAGCTCAGTTTTGCAACAGAAACTGCAAAGAATAACGCACTGTAGGTCAGACAGTGAAGGAAGCACTGGGTTATTAAGGAGTGGCCCTGCTTACTGAGTTTGTCTCATTGATTTCCTCCTGCCTGGCATTAATTAGAAATGCTTTCTTCCCAGTCTCTGGAGCCTGGGGGTGGGAGCTGCACATCCCTGCAGACTTCCCAGACTCTGGCCTGAAGCCTACCCATTGGATGCCTGGGTGCCAGCCAACA
The DNA here is from genome assembly GCF_003668045.3 of Cricetulus griseus. Classification (NCBI taxonomy): domain Eukaryota; kingdom Metazoa; phylum Chordata; class Mammalia; order Rodentia; family Cricetidae; genus Cricetulus; species Cricetulus griseus. The sequence goes on along the minus strand of NC_048600.1, from coordinate 9,844,463 downwards.
TTCCAGGAGGAATCTAGGAAGGACCACTTCTGTATTATTTCTCTTCACCAACTGATCTATGATTCACAGACCACAAGTTATTGAAAGTGTTCAAGAGTAATTATTGAGGATCTCAGAGACCTTCCTGAGATAAAGGGGTGTATTGGGTAGTCACCTTGGGCATGCTATGCATGCTAGGCATTAGAGCAGTCTCCATCCTAACTGAGTTCTCTCTTCCTCCTAATATCAGGTCTGCTTCACATGGCTACGTCATGGGCTCCGAATTCAGCCAGTTGTTACTGCCCATATTTTTGATAGTCAGTAAAAGAGGTTCAGACTTCCACTCAGAAAACAAATGGGAAAGCTTGCCCTGTGTCTCCCTCCTAGCTGTGCCCAGTCTTTGCTTTTCATGTGCCTCTATTTCTGGGCTTACACATAAGTCCAGGCTATGAAAGCAACTTAACATTCATCCTAGAGGTCACACAGGCCTTGGAATGGCCAGGAGCTAGGAGAGTGAGCATCCGAGGAGCTTGCAGAGTCACTGCTTCAGTCTCATGGTTTTCCCAACCACACACCTCGGAGAAGGCTTCTCACTGCTTGTCATTTGATAGCAGCTTACCAGAGCTTGCAGAATTTGCAAAAGTGGGAGGATTAATAGGAGGCCTCTGTGCTTATTACGTCATAGGAAAGGTTCTTGGAAGCTTGTCAGCAGATTGGAGTAGGCTTCCTGTTAGGCATCCCCAGGGCACCAAAGGCAGAAGTCTCTAGCCTTCCTCTCTCCCTAGCTACAACAGCATCCTTGCATCTCATCTCCTTCTTACTGTACTCTCCAGCCTTACACCTCTGGATGTAGATTCAGAGAATTGTAAACCAAGAAAGGAAGTGCAGAGATCATCCATCCCAAGAGACCAAGGATAAGTGAGGGGATTCCATTGCGCAGCATATCAAGTTAATATCTGAGCAGAAACTACAGGGACCCCACCCAGGCCAGTGACCCCATCCTGTGGCGACACACTGAGTTCTCCGAAAAGGGGTGGGGCAATTGGCCAAAGTCATCAGTGAGAATGTCACCAGCTCTTCTTAGATTTGATCTTCACAACCCTGTGGTCAAGGCATTGGTGGGTCCTGATTTAGAGAGTGAAAAACTAAGGACCAGAGATGACTTGTTCAGTTCCCCAGATGTAAAAGGTGGAACAGGATTCTATGTCAACTGTGTGCAACAGATGCCAATGGAGCACCTGCTGTGTGCACGCTGGGTGCAGTGAAGATGAATAAGGCCATAGAAAGAGCTCCCTAATTATATGAGGGAAATAGGTACCCATTGTTGTTAGCGAGCTAAAGCTCAGTTTGTAAAGCACTTGTCATGCAAACATGGGGACCTGAGTTTGAGCCCTGCAACCCACATAATAAAAGGCTGGGCATAGAAGCAATTGTGTCTCCTTCTACTTGTAATCCAGGCACTGGGTAAACTGAAACAGGTGGATTCCTGGGACTTTCTGGGAAGGCAGCAGAACCTATTTGGTGACTTCTAGGCCAGTGAGATAATATGTATTGAAAAACATGGAAGATGGCTCCTGAAGAATGACCCACCCAAGCTTGGCTTCTGGCATCCACATTCATGAATACAGATGTGCGCGCACGCGCGCGCGCACACACACACACACACACACACACACACACACACACACACACACACACACACGAAAGAAATGTCTATCCAAACCTCCTTAATCAGACTTGCGGTGTTAGTTAATCCACTGGTTATCTCAGAGCCCTTATGATCTATTCACTTCCCCAAAGCCCACTGATTGGCAACCAATCCCCCAATATGTGAGTCTTTTGGAGCCCACTTCATAGCCAAACCACACCTTCCCTCTCCCTGATTGCAGTTGCTTGGCACAGAGTTCAACGGGCGCTCTAGAGTTCCTGGAACCAGTGGATTTGAAGTAGCTCAGTGCTGGATAACCAGATATGGCTGCCAGCAACCCAATAACATCCTCAGGAAGGATTCCCGTACAGAACAGGAGTTGGGTATTTGGGGCTGCAGAAGATGAGTGAGGAAGGAAGTGAGCCTGGGAGCTATAGGAGAGCAAGTCACTTGAGTCTGTAAGAACTCAGTAACAAGACATTGGCCCAACCAGGGATGGGTGTGGTCTGAGCCTGCATCCGTCACTTGCATCTTCTGTTTTGCTGATGGTGCATTGTAAAGAATTTTCTTGTCTTGATTCAAATTCAAAACAGGTGTCTAATCTGTCCATGATGATGCACACCTGGAATCTCAGCACCTTGGAAGCCAAAGCAGGGGTTTTCTAATTTGAGGCTAAACTGGCCTATGGAGAAGTTCAAGGCCAGTGTGGGCTACTGCAAGACAGTAAGACCCTACCTCAAAATATCAGCACAAAACAATGTCTAGTCTTCTTTTCCCAGCAGGATCCCTGGCCGCTAGCTTTAATAAGAAGATAAGTGGGTAGTGGCCACCGTTTATGGGAGCTGCCGTGCTTATAATAGAATCCAGCATTTACTGAGCATCATCTCCATTATCCTACTAGCCAGATACTTCCTAATGACCATTCTATAGATGGAAAATGCTAAGGAGGCCTGGGGACATAGCTCATGGAAAGAGCATTTGAACAGCATGCATGAGGCCCTGGGTTTGATTCCCACTACTGCATGTGCATGCCCGCTCATGCATGCGCGCGCGCACACACACACACACACACACACACATACACACAGAGAGAGAGAGACAGAGAGAGAGAGAGAGAGAGAGAGAGAGAGGGAGTGGAAGGGAGAGGGAGAGAAAGAGAGAGAGAGAGAGAGAGAGAGAGGGAGGGAGGGAGGGAGGGAGAAACAGACAGAGAAATTTGCTCAAGTTCAAACAACCAAATGGGAGAAGCCAGTGTCTGAACTCAGAAACTATTTCCAAGACTGTGTTGTCTTACATCAGACCCTTCACTATATGTCCAGACCCCTAAAGCTCCTCCCACTGACTATGTCTCTGCCACAGGGTATGATTTTGCTGCTGTCCTGGAGTGGTTCGCTGAGCGGGTGGATCGCATCATCCTGCTCTTTGATGCCCACAAGCTGGACATCTCTGACGAGTTCTCAGAAGTTATCAAGGCTCTCAAGAACCACGAGGACAAGATGCGAGTGGTTTTGAACAAGGCCGACCAGATTGAGACCCAGCAGTTGATGCGGGTGTATGGGGCCCTCATGTGGTCCCTGGGGAAGATTGTGAACACACCGGAGGTGATCCGGGTCTACATTGGCTCCTTCTGGTCCCACCCTCTCCTCATTCCTGACAACCGGAAGCTCTTCGAAGCTGAAGAGCAGGACTTGTTCAGAGACATCCAGAGCCTACCCCGGAATGCTGCCCTTCGAAAACTCAATGACCTTATCAAGAGAGCTCGTCTGGCCAAGGTAGGACTGCCCCCGGTAGATGAAGTATAGACAGGTTCACAGGTAGGAGTCAGTTGCAAGAACTGAGGTCCCTTGGATAAGAGCGTGGGGGTGGCTGTGGTTGCTGATGGCCAGCTTGGCTCCATGACTCCCTCGGTGATTCCCGGTGGCTATGCTTTTATAGTTTCTCTGTGCCTTTTCCTGTGTTTGTAAACTGAATGGGCTGATGGAGGATGAACAGGAACAGTGTGAAATCCTCCTCATTGTACTAGATGCCTTGGTGCTCAGCGGATGTTACTGTTGTCCTCATCTGCAGCAGCAATGGCAGCACCCCCCGTCCGCCCCGCCCCCGCCCCCGCCCCCACTCCTGTGACCTTCCTTGCCCATATTCTCTAGCCCAGCAGGGTGGGGGATGGAGAGAGAAATGGTTTTGGAAGCAGAGGCAGGAGGAGGGCCTGGAAGGACCAGTAGGGGCTCCTAATGAGCTTGCCCTCTGCCCCTCTTTATCAGGTCCATGCCTACATCATCAGCTCCTTGAAGAAGGAGATGCCCTCGGTGTTTGGGAAGGACACCAAAAAGAAGGAGCTCGTGAACAACCTGGCTGAGATTTATGGCCGAATTGAGAGAGAGCACCAGATCTCCCCCGGGGACTTCCCCAACCTGAAGAGGATGCAGGTAATGAGGGTCAGGGACCCTTTGGTGGGAAACAGTGTCACACTAACTGGCTGCCAGAGAAGGGGGCTGACGGAGCTCCTGGGAGAAACCCAAAGTCAGAATTCGAGGAAGTAGCATTAGACATGTCCTTCCTGATGGATCATCACTCACAATATGTGCCTTAGCCAAGCCAAGGGAGAAACACCCCAGTGTCCCCAAAGGCATAGGTGTGTTTGATGACACTGAAGACCCTACCTAGTGAAGGGCACATCTCCACCGTCTCTAGGATAATGATATAGACCCCTAGGTGCTTAGGTTTACCTATGAACTTCTTGGGAACAGTTTGTGGCATACAGCAACTTTGGGTTATGTTGTAAGCCCTTGAACCTAGGAGTGCCACTTGGGATTTGTGTGTATGTGGTCTTGTCAGAAGGAGCACCTTCATCTGCCTTTTATACAAGAATCAGCTGAGGTCTTAGCATTTTCCTAGCAAAGCATTCATGTTACTCTTAAGTAGTAAAGCTGGGAACTGTCCCCAAGAACCAAGAAAGAGCCATAGAGACTAGGTACACACTGAGTCTTCATGTCATCTGTAAACAGGGGCTGCAAAGGGCTTTGTACACAGTGCTGGGAACCCAGTGAAATATCTTGTCTGTAAGGTCCTAAGCATAGAGCCCTGTTCTGTTCTCCACAGCCCTCTCCCTGGTCTGGCCCTAGAAGGGAGGAGAAAAGTGTCCTGCCAGCACTTACCCTTGAACTGTAGCTATGGATAGCTTTTAAATTGTCTACTGTGGACTCCATGTGTCCATCCTTATTTCCTGGCCTCTCCCCCACTCACACAATGAGATTGCTGCATACAGACCAGGGCAACAGTAGGCACCTGTGACCTTCTAGTACAACAGTTCTCAATCTATGGGTTGCAACCCCTTTGGGATGGAATGACCTTTCCACTAGGGTCACCTAAGACTGTCAAAAAACATAGACATTTATATTACAATTAATAACAGTAGAGAAATTATAGTTATGAAGTAGCAACAAAAATAATGTTATGGTGTGTGGGGGTCGCCACAGCATGAGGAGTGGTATTAAAGGGTCACAGCATTAGGAAGGTTGAGAACTACTGAACTAGAAGCAAGTAGAAATTGGATGTTCTATGTGGAGGCCATTTCAAGACTGCAAGGCCTTCCCAGGAGAGCATCTTTCTTTTCTGATATGGGTGAGGAGCCCCGTGAAGGCAAGGGGAACAGCCTTTGTAATGTCAGCATGTCTGCCTATGCCTACTAGGTCAGAATTCTCTACAGGGGTCCAGTCTTTTGAGACCTCTCACCAGGCAATTCCAATGAGCATCCTGACTGAGAACTGTGAGGCTGGGAGTGACCTTTGGCTTTTGTTGTTTTCATTTTCAATCCCCTGTCACCATCACCTTGACCCTCTCACGAAATATGAATAGTTTATGACTTCTCTAACTCCTGGGACACTGAGGAGAGTGAACTGGTGGGCAGATAGTAAAAGCACTTTGCTATGTGTTTTCAAACATAAGCTCTCCTGGGGACCCACAGGACTCCATCTTAGAGGGCCACCACCATCAAGAGTCTCCACTTGACAGCCAAAACTAACTTTGGAAGAAATGTATGAGTTCCCTTTTGTAATAATATTTAAAGAGATGTAAATAAACAAACCAACACTTGTTCCCTTTGTCCCCAGCTCTTACTCTTGTTCTGTTTCTTCATAAAAAGAACCATCCTTAGCTTCTAGGCCCTTGTTCTTCTCTCCTCATGCAGTCCCTTGGTCTCGCCGCTTTCACTAGAACAATAATTGAGGAAGCTTTCTATAGTCAATAGGAAGCACCTTCCCTGGTATGGGAGATCTTCCCTTGTATGCTACTTCCTCCTTTTTCTTTCTCTTCCCAGGACCAGCTGCAGGCCCAGGACTTCAGCAAATTCCAGCCACTGAAGAACAAGCTTCTGGAGGTGGTAGATGACATGCTGGCACATGACATTGCCCAGCTCATGGTGCTGGTACGCCAGGAAGAGACCCAGCGACCTGTGCAGATGGTGAAAGGCGGAGCATTTGAGGGAACCCTGCAAGGCCCCTTTGGGCATGGCTATGGAGAGGGAGCCGGGGAGGGTATTGATGATGCTGAGTGGGTGGTGGCCCGAGACAAGCCCATGTATGATGAGATCTTCTTTACTCTGTCCCCGGTTGATGGCAAGATCACAGGTGCCAATGCCAAAAAGGAGATGGTACGCTCCAAGCTGCCCAACAGTGTGCTGGGCAAGATCTGGAAGCTAGCTGACATTGATAAGGATGGCATGTTGGATGATGAGGAGTTTGCCCTGGCCAACCACCTTATCAAAGTCAAGCTAGAGGGGCATGAACTGCCCAATGAGCTACCTGCCCATCTTATCCCTCCATCTAAGAGGAAAATATCTGAGTGACAAAGCCAGGTAACTTCAGACAGGCAGTGTTAGAAGAGAGAATGGACATGATGATCATAGACACACACACACACACACACACACACACACACACACGACTTGACAGTCACACTGTAAATGAGAAGGGTTCTTCCTTGTTTGAACACCTCTCCAAGTTCCCAGGGTTGGAAGAAGGGCCGCTGTACCTCCCCTATCCCAGGATATAAGCCTGTGTTTCCAAACTTGCCCTCTAGCTCCAGTCCCCAGATACATGAGGCAGTTGACTGGCCCACAAATGGTCTGACCCTCCCTATCCCCCAGTGCCTCCACACCGAGACTCTGAGCAGATGGGAAAGACTTTTCATGGAATAGACAATTCGCTTTCTTTTCTGTGCTTTTATTTTCCCTCTTTGGCTTCCTAATTAGACATTTACTCAGGATCTGGAAGCTGGGAGGCAAATGAGAAGCTGGGGGAGGATAACCAAATGGAGAACCCTCCTTAGGGCACTACATCCCAGACTTGGAGAGACACTGGCCCATGTTCTTTTATCTTTCTAAACTGAAGACATCCTGTCTTCCTCAGCAAACTGCCTGCCATTTTGTGTCAAAGACTCCCAGATGGGAATAAAAAAGGGAAAACTTGGTAGGAAAGCACAAGGAAGATGCCCTGAGGTCTTCTTGAACAGGGTGTTTGTAGTTGTGGGTTTATGGGCCCAGGCTGTCTGGATACTCAGTATCTTTACAAATACCAAGGCCCTCCTGTGTGGCAGCAGCAGTATTAGGCACTTTATCCATGTTGGTCCCTGAGGCCTTCACTAATGCCCTAGACAAGTACACATCACCCCCTTCCCCACCCCACCCCTGTTCTGCACTTTTCAGGTGAGGAACCAGAGACTCAGAGTGGTTTAGGGGACCTTCCCAAATTCCCAAGGTCACAAGGAGAGAAGATTCCAATCTTCCATTTGTCTCTGTCCTCTAATGGATATAAGGTCCCACCATTACTACCTGGTGACAGAGCACAGCACCATCTGAGCACACAGCTCCTCACACAGCCTCCCAGAGCATCCAGGCAAGGGAAGAGAGCTCACCAGCATTTGGTGGGCCATCAATCTGGCCATCTGTCACCTCCTAGAAGCAAATTGTGCCTTCTGGCTCTGTGCCTCGTGTTCCCGACATCACAGAAGTCCAACCAAGCCATCAGGAGAGTGGGCTGGCCTGCCAGATGCTGTGTGTGCCTGTTCCCGCTGAGCCTCCCGTCCATTCACCTTGAGCATCCCAACTCAAATTCAGCCACTGGATGTCACCAAGCAGGACTATGTGCTAGTTCTCAAAAGGCCATCTTGAGAGGACTGGGACCTTGTTCTCTGTAGAGTTTCAGGGACTCTGGTGTCCTTGGCAAAAATCCCCACTGTACTCAGTACCCTCCATCCCCCACTGTAACCTTTCCCTTGGCTTGCTACCTGGCCACTGATCCAGTGACTGTCTGCTATACTCCTACTGTGATGGAAAACAAAGCAACTGTAACTTATTTTGTATCTATGTTCAGACTATATAGAGACTGTTCTGTGTGTCTACAATGTGCTTATAACTACAGTGTGTTTGTCATTAGGATTCATGCTAATACAACACGTTTATCCTTTGGTACCCTTTTGGTAGCTGAGCATCATTGCATAACACTGTATTCTGACATGGCATGCCTAGTGGCAACTTTGAAAGAAAGTGGCTCATCCACTCAAAGGTCGTGCACACAATGCCTTCTCTTGGACTAGTGTTCTTATCTAGTGATTATTTGAAGGTACTAAGGCCACTGTTTCTTGCTTTTCTGGAATGGAGATGTTTGCTTCCACAAACTTACATTTCTCTTGTGTCAGTATTATAGGATAGCCAAGACAGATCTCAACTCAGAAGATAGCCCCAGAGTAGGAGCCGATCCCCTATACCTTGTGTTGAGCTGAAGGTAACATAAGAAAGTAGCAGTTAAAGTTTGTTTTAGTTCATACAAAAGGGGTATGTATGTGAGTCTCATGCCATAGTGTTTGATGCTCATACCACATTCCTGCCCTTCTCTACCTCCATGTCTCCCCATCTTGTCTTCAAGATCCCCCACGAGGATCCAGAGGGTACAAGAATTCCATTTGTTATCTTTCTGCCATTTGGAAGGAGATGGTGTGTGGGTCTCCTCTCAATGTGGTGTGTGTGTGTGTGTGTGTGTGTGTGTGTGTGTGTGTGTGTGTGTGTGTGTGAGAGAGAGAGAGAGAGAGAGAGAGAGAGAGAGAGAGAGAGAGAGAGAACAAGAGAGAGAGGTGGGGTGAGGGAGAGTTATTCTCACTTGGGCAGTACCCCTCTGGCTCCATCTTTTGTGGCTTGCTGTCCCCTTGCAGGACCCAAGGACTTGTAGTGATCCCATGCCTCATCCAAGGGAACATTTCATTTGTCAAACAAATAGTGGCCATGGCATTTAAAAATAAAACCCTCTACTTCTCCTGTATGATCAGCCTAGACCCTGAAGAACGTCAGTGAAGCAGAAACATCCCTCAATCCTAGCCCAGTGAACCTTGCCTCTGTACCAAAGAGTTAAATTCTAACCAAGATATAGTTATGTACTTGTGCATCTTGTTGAGCTGCCCACCACAGTAGGGTGTGGGCCTCTCTTCACAGACTCGTGAGAGGTTTCTCTGAGTCATACTCACTCTTATTTGGTTCTGTTCCAAGAACTAGTATGTGTACATTTATTGTTCATCAAGAACTTTCTGGGGAAAAACAACTTGCTCATTCTCCCTGTGAGAAGCCAACTGGCCTCTGTACATATTCAAACTACTCTGTAGTCTGTCCATCCATCCATGTGCCATTTTTCACTTAAGAGATCCTAAGCACTTCCCACAGAGACTCTGTGGGAAAACCATAGCGATTCATTCTTTGAATCATTCAGAAATATGTAATAAAGTCCACATATGTGTCAGGTCTATTTTAGATGAATCAAACCAACATCTAGAATGTCCAAAAGCTCACATCCTAATTGAGAAATAAGGTATTTATAAAACACAGATAATAAAGAGGGAGTGATGTGAAGATACAGGCCACATGGGGGCTCAGAGGAGTCAGAAGTACCTTCAAGATAGAGTAAAGGTGGAAGTCACAGAAAGCCTGGGGTGAGGGTGGATACCTGAGGAGTATAGGTATTGGGAATTGAGCATTGGTCCCTAGAGTTACAGAGGCAGGTGTGTCAGTGGGAAAGAAAAACTACGATTCCCAGATTTCCTTGTGGCCAGGTTCAGGAGATGATTTTTAGGTCCCACTCACCCAATATTCCAATGAAACCCAGGAACTCTGTCATTCTTTGGAAAATGTTTACCAAGAACCCAGAGAAAGTTCTGGGGCCAGCCTCTTGGGCTTCTGTCCTTCCCTCATAACCCAAGGGTGATAGGCAGAATTTTTATACAAACCTAGACTGTGTTTCCAGGCCAGCAAATCATAGCAGACTTAGAAAGACTTCAAAGCATGATTAGAATTTTGCCTCTGGGGACTATGCTAGCTTTTTTTTCCCATGAGATGTTTCAAGTGAAATTTTTATCCACATCTTCAGTGCATGAAAGAAAAACATGGCCACAGAGGAGGAAAAATATGGTTAGCTGAGCAGTGAGGGTGTGCCTTCATTACTGAGTTTCACTGTTCTCCTTTAAGTTAGGTAGGCTGTGCAACTGCTTTGGTGAGTGCAACAGGAGTATGAACAAACTGTCCCTGACTTACAGAAGCAAGTGTGCAGGTCACCACCTTGTGTACTCGTAACTTGTCAGGAGTGCCTGTGAGAGCAAGTGTGAAGATGGAGCCCTGGTCAGCCTCAGTCTCTCTCTCTCTCTCTCTCTCTCTCTCTCTCTCTCTCTCTCTCTCTCTCTCTCTTCCTTCACTGGCCTCTGTGGGCAGGTGAGATGGACAAGACTTAGACTCTATTCATTGGTGCCGGGGGCCTTTGCCACTGTGACCCGTGCTAAGCCTTTCTCTAAGGACAGAGTTGTTGGGAGAAGAGATTCTGGCTTCTTAAGGAGTGAAAGCACCTGATGCTAGAAGCAAAGATGATTTGGGTAAAGCTTCTCCATGCTTGACCCATGTTTTGCCGTGTTCCAGAGCTGCCTGACCCTTCAATGGGCAGCCGAGGGAATGGCTGTCAGTACAGTGCCTACCACAAAGCATGATCACCTGTGTTCCGATCCCCAGCACCCATGGAAAGGTTGGGTGTGATTTGTGACTGTGACCCTAGTGCTGGGGGAATGGAAACAGCACTGTTCAGTCAGTCTAACCAAAGAATGAGCTCTGATTCAGTGAGACACCTTGACTCAAAAGATGAAGATAGAGAACAATTGAAGAAGACACCAGATGTTGACCTCTGGCCTACACACACACACACACACACACACACACACACACACACACACACACACACACGAATAGATACACTTATTCACAAACAGGCACACGTATGCATGACCTAAAGATACACACACATACACATATACACTATGTACTCTCTCAACTACAATTACAGTATGAAACTAGTAGGACTGGCCTATGCAGCAATGTAAGTGTTATGAACTGGACACTTAGCTGCTAATTGCTACACAGGAAAAAAACATATCAGTTGGGAAGAGAAAAACTACAATTCCAAGGGTACCTTGCAGGCAGATTCCAGAGATGATCTTAGGCCCTATCCCCAGATGTACTTATGGAAAGCTGCTTAAGTAGGTCACTGGAGGTGAATCAAACAATGGTAAGTAACATCGGCTTCCTGGCTTGACAGCTTCATAACCATGAAGAAGTGACCTGAGGTTTTTGTAAGGGTAAATAGCCCAATGGACAACATACTAGTAGACAACACTGGAAAGCCCACCAACCACCCTATGTTTGCTACCTAAACCTGGGGGACCCTGGAGGCAGTGTGAGAAGGATGGTGTGTGCATGTCTGTATGTCTCTCTCTCTCTCTGTGTGTGTGTGTGTGTGTGTGTGTGTATGTCTGTGTGTCTATGTGTGTCTGTGTATGTATCTGTGTATATGTCTGTGTGTATGTATATCTGTATGTCTGTGTGTGTATGTGTATATGTCTGTGTATCTGTATATATGTCTCTGTGTGTATATGTGTGTGATGCTATATGTTTGTGTCTGTGTTTCTGTGTGTGTATCTCTCTCTCTCTCTCTCTCTCTGTGTGTGTGTGTGTGTGTGTGTGTGTGTGTGTGTGTGTGTGTGTTAGTATCAGCATGGGAGAATACTCTTACTGAACAGGTCAACAGGATCAGGCATGGCAAAGCTTTCCAGAGAGAATGTCATGGGAAATTTCAAAGCAATAATCTTTCTCAAAGGATTGGGAGATGGTTCAATGGCTAAACTGCTTGCCATACAAGCATGAGGACCTAAGTTTAGATCCCCAGAACCTATGTAAAAATGATGGTCTAGTGATGTATCCCCATGACCCCTAGCTCTGGGGAGCTAAGGGACAGAGACAAATATCTCCCTGGGGCTCACTAGCCAGTCTAGACCAACTGGCAAACTCCAGGTTCAGAGTGAGAACTTGTATCAAATAAGGCAGAAAGCAACTGAGGAAGATACCTGATGGTGACCTCCACATGTATGTACACCTCACATGCATGTGCACAACATGATCATGTATTATAATAGTCCTTTTCTAAGAACTGGCTGATACAGGACACTCAATGCTGTAAAATAAGACATGTTAGAAACAGTGGCTCTATTTACTTCCCTTAGGATTTCATGAAATAGGTCCCTTTCCCTAAGCCAGAAGTCATCACTGAAGCATCATGGTAGCAGCCACAGCTGGAAGATGGGTCAGCACATTAACATGCGGCTGCTTAGGCAGAGGATGGAATAGACTCTGGAATAACAGGTGACCTGATCTCGAGGCATGGGGCCAGCCATATGGCTCTCTGTGTCTCCATTCACTGTTCCCCTAAGTAGAGGAGCCATTATGAGGATACAGAGACCAAAGGTGGGAAAGCTCACCACTAATATCAACATTCTACATGGGTTAGTGTCATTGGTATTTACTAGAAGGAGACAGGTATTAGAGAACAGGGGAGAATTCTATCTATGTCAAGAAAGGAAACCAACTGACCCCAGAAAAGCAAGGAGAAAGATGAGAGTTGAGGAGATAATGGAAAGAGCAGTACCCAAGTATTGATACTTGAGGAGTGTTCAGGAGTCTGTACACTACCTGGGTGTACCTGTGACCTTAGACTCTTGAGCTCACTGCCATTCAGGAAGACACTCAGCCACTATGATCAATCTGTGGACACTGGACACACTCATCAGATGGGTTTGTAGGAGTCATGGCTGAATGCAGACCACACAAGAACTTCAGAGGACTCCAGTGGCAAGCATCTGCCTTCATAAAAGCACTTGGGTTTCTGCTTTTGTGTCTGTTTTCAAGGCATTTCTAAAACTGTGTTTAAGATTGTGAACAGTAAAACTGGGCATAATAGCACACACCTCAAATCCCAGCACTAGGGAGGCAGAAGCAAGACTGTCTCTGTGAGTTCAAGCCCAGCCTGGTCTACAGAAGGAGTTGGTTGCAGGCCAGCCAAGGGCTGCCTAATTGAGACCCTTTGAAACTATAAGAGTGACAAATGAATCATCATGGGGAGGAGGTGCCTTCTCCTTGCCTCCTGATGCTATCACAGCAGGGGACTATGATTTGACTCACTACTGGATTAATTAAAAAACAGCCTCATGAGGATGCTAGTGAAAACTAACTTTGGTCTAGGTGTCCTCAATCATAATGACACTCCCTTTCCTTACCCCTGTTTACACCTATGCTGTCCCAAGATGCACCAGTCCTCCACTATCTGGACCTTTTGCCCTTACTAGGCCAGTAATCCATTAATCCATTCCTGTCCTCCATATCTGCTCCATCCTTAAGTGAAGGGTACTGCTGTAAGCCTGCTGGCTGATTTGAGGAACCAGGAGACTACAGGTGACACCACAAGGAAAGTCACTGCTGTCATAATTCCGGAACTTTATGAGCCAGGGTAAAGGGTTCCTGTCAAGCTGGCAGGGAAGTTGAGAGGGTTAAACAGGCATATAGGAACGCCCCTCCCAGGGCAGCACTTACACACAGGATTCCCTTTAGGTCTTCACCTACTTGCTAAATGCCTCCTCGGCTTTTTTTGGCTGGAGGAAGCAATTCCTCTCATTCCAAAAAAGTCCTCAGCAATGTGTAATGGAAACGAAAAGGCACAACTCACTGCAGGGAAGCCATCGGGTACTCCGTGCCCTGAGCACAGTGACTGTTCTAGCCCTGGAGCAGCTGCAGCTTGTCCTCTTGATACCCGTATGTCCAGAGGCACCGGAACTGAGGCCAGAGATACTGATGGCCATGACCTCTTCCACAGTGCTTCCTGGAACTTCTGGGGATGAGGAGGAAAACAAGCAAGCTGATTCTGAACCTCAACACTTGGCCAGATGTCATTCCTTAGCTGTGGGGACTCATTTAGCTTCTAGTCCAATGTCCTTGTCTGGAGTTTTGTGTGAAAGAAGTCCTGTTTTGCTCACTACGTATTTTAACTTTTATCCTTTAACTTACAAATGACAAAGATCCGCAAGCTAAGAAACTTTTAAGACCCAATGCAAATGTCCCCCACTTATGGTTTCTTTACTGCTGCTATCCCCAGCAAATACCTAAAATATTAAGCAGTCCCTCCACCTTCCAGGTGCCACTCCAAGTTGTTATCACTTGCATGCTTTTTAATTCCACCCTTTCTCCCTGTGCTCTTCAAAATGCCTCTGAATGCCTTCATAATGCCTTCATAATGCACTTTGCTCAGGGCAGCAGACATCTCACTGTGTCACCATGATCCCCTCTGAGGCTCAGATGGTGCCTATGTTGACAGCTGCTAGCCCTGGACTTCAAACTGTCTCCAATAATTTCCTGCAGAGACTGAGATCTGCCTCCTGGACTCCGTTGTTGGGAGCAGTGATAGTCAGTGACTAGTCAATGGAAGCATAAAAGATCCAGCCCCCCTGCCTCACCATGGAAGGTTCTACCAAGTCCCATAACTCCCGATGGGACCAAGCTGAGGCATTGGGACTGTATTGCAGCCTAACTGCCCCTCTGCTTCATCTTGCTTTCTCCCTCTTTGTTTTCCAAGGGCAAGACCCAGGCATACTGTCTAGGAAAATTTCCAAGACTCAGCTCAGAACCTACTTCCAGGCAGCTCAACCTGTATAAAGTGTCTGGCAAATAGGAGATGCTCAATAAATACATGTTTGCATAATTGAAAAACCAACTTCTTGGTAATGAAGCCACTCTAAGATGACCTTGTGGGAATTAGTTCGCTGACTATGCAAATAGGCGCAAGGGCTTTGCCAAAGCTTAAGTGCTACATGGCATCGGATTGTTCTTGGAAGGGTGCTGTGAATTAACAGCAGAGTTTAGAGTCATGAAACACATAAGAAGAGACTAAAAAGTCAGAGAGTTTACTTTGAGCAGCCCCAACCACCTCTGGGTTGCTACTAGTGACTGATGCAAAGAGCCACAGAACTCATATTCTGTGAAAAATGAGAATGTTTCCCCCAGATATCTCGTTATCCAGTTTCTTTTTTTGAGGAAAGTAAGACCCCCACTTCTGAAACATGAATAGAAAAAGGGAAAGGCAGGTAGGCGAGAGAGAGTTTGCATTCCTAGGTTCGGCTTTACAAAAAACAAGCATTATAGCATAAGGAGACTTTCCTGGGAGTGAAATTAATACTATAACGATACTGTTCTTAAACAGCTGTCTAGATACACTTCGTATAGAGACATCAGAGAAAAGAACAAGTCAGTGCTGAACACTGAAAGGGGTTGTTTCTGTTGTGAGCTGGGGCTTCAAGGCCCAAACAGTTCATTAATTACCTGTAATGGATTCATCCATACAATTAGTTGTAGCTAATCTGAAGAGTGCTTCATTTCTAGGTATCCAGTACCCCCCACACTCTGTACCCACTTCAGCTCCTGGCTTCTACCATGCCCAAGCCCTGAGATCATTATGTCACAACATCTTTTGTTGTTGGTCTCATTTGATCCACATGTGGGGGAAAAAATAACCCAGGCTAACTTATTGTTGGAGGGAAAAGAGATAAGTCACCAGAAGCGGGAAGAGAATGTTTTTCCTGCAGTTCAGGAAATGCAACTCTCTAGATAAGGTTTTTTAAAAAAGCATGCTCTTCAACTTTCTTCCAGTGCAAAACTAAACTTTTCCTTGAAATTTGATGCATTATTCATGCATTCCAAAGCACAGGCCATTGCTTAGAGAAAAGAAAAGAGAAGAAAAACTGGCTGCTTTGCAATGGGGGGGGATGTGGCTGGTTTCAGCCCACCCTCTTCTCTGTGAACATTAATTAAACATGGATTAGTTAAAAACATGAAATAAACCATCCCATGTCCTTCTTCTGCCTTCCTGATACTTGCAGCGGCTTCACAGAGTTATTCCATTATGATAGTCTCTGGCCCTACTCCAACTTCTTAAATAATATTGAGAACACCGCAATGTCTGCAGAACGTGTGTGTGTGTGTGTGTGTGTGTGTGTGTGTGTGTGTTGTGTGTGTGTGAGAGAGAGAGAGAGAGAGAGAGAGAGAGAGAGAGAGAGAGAGAGAGAGAGGGGAGAGCATATTTTGCATGTGTTCTATGTATGTGTATGTTTGCCTGTAAATTTGTGTGTGTAGTTCGAACATGCTTGTGGAAATGTGTGTGTGTGTGCTTGGTGCTTGTTGATTTCTTCAGTGATGTACCAGTTTTGGACAGTACCTGTAAACTGCTTTGGAAAGAATCTCACCAAACCTTCCCACCCTGTTTCTAGTACACACCCTAGCTTTGGCGGAGAACATTAAAAAGTGCAACGGATAATTTGAAGGTTCAGAATATTATACTGTTCAAGAGTATCGTTGAGCAACTTTCTCTCAAGGTCACAAAGCCCATCACTAGTGCATCTGCAGCCTATCACCTAAGCACATTGCTGGGCCCTTCTTTGAACCATGTCTATAATATGCAGGTAATGAAACCCACCAGGTTCTGATGAGAATGCAATGAGACAGTGCCTGTGATGGACCCAGAGCAGGTGACTAACATGTGTCTTCCCCTCCCTCCCCTCTTTGAGGTCCTTTGAGGTCCTTTACCTCACTTCCTCCAACAGCCTGGAATATAGGCAGGTAATGAAAATATGGCTATCACTCTTTTAGTCCCACTCAAAAGTCTACAGTGAGCAACCTGATTTCTGAACTTGGGAGTGAGTATCTACAAATTTAACACCCAATAGCATGAGACTGATCACTTGCTAAGGGTGCCAAGTGTCTTTATTTTGTCTACCAATAAGATGTAAACTATGGAAAGCAGGCTAGTGTTTCCTGTTCTTGATGTTCCCTCCCAGCCATCTAGACTGATCAGTAGTTACCTACAGGTGTTTGCTGCTGGATTGACCTGCATAGGTCCCATGAGTGACAGCCCATAGGGCAGCGGTCGAAGATACTCCAGCCTTGCATGGCTGTGTAGCCATTGCTGAGTGCTGGTGAACCTACGATTTGGCCTTGCAATAGAAGCAATATCTATGAACCTTCTCATTCCTAAGTGTCTGCCCTCTGACAGTGAGGCAGGCAAGTAGAAAGCAAAAATGTGTGTAGTGTGAGGCGTTCACCTTCAACTTCTTTTCTTACTAGGGGTCCCCTATGCCCAAGACACTATGGAGACTTTATGTAACCTCAGCTTCTGTAGCCATCGCTTGCTTCCAAACTATTGCACCATCTGCCTCCATGTTACAAGCACATGCATGTGTGATGGGAGGGACAAGACAGAATCATCAAAGAGAAAATGCTTTATCTTTGGTGTCTGAAAGCCCACATTTGCCATGTTTTAAGTAATAAACATATGTTTTCTCAATCCAGAAAAAAAGGTAATGACATCAGAGACTTTTGTTGAGTATTAAGTTTATTATTTAAGATTATTTTTATTTATTTTATTTTAAGTAGTCTTTTACTTTCAATAAGTTTATTATATCAGTTTATTATTTATTATTAAGTTATTAATAATTATATGAGAGAACTGTCTCTGTAGTTAAGAGCATGTACTGCTCTTACAAAGGACCTGAGTTCAGTTCTCAGCAGCATGTCAGGCAGCTCACAACAGCCTGTAGCTCCAGCTCCAGCTCCAGAGGATCTGAAATCCTCTTGCAGCCTCCACAGGCACCTGCACAAATGTGAGCATACACACACACATGCACATGCATACATGCATGCACACACATGAATAAAAATAGCTCTCAAAATATTTATTAAGTGCATACCATGTACTCTGGCTCAGTTCCTAATGTGCTTTTTATTCAAACCTTTGAATAATCCTCTAAGGCAAGTATTGTTATTATGTCCCCATGGTGCAAATGAAACCTTGAAGAGACAGGCTTAGATGAGATATGAGAAATAAATTAGTTGCCTGAGGTTATTATCCACTAAGCAGAGACTTGAGGTTAACAACAGGAAGACATTTCCATTGTTCTTAGGTATATCTTGTCTTCCCAGCTCTAACAACGACTTATCAAGAACACACACTGATACTGCCTTTCTACCTAGCTACATAACCTTGAGAAAACACACACACAATCACACTAGGTATAAAGGAGAAATAAAGGACTTTTTTTTTTTACCCAAGGACAAGTCTTTAGGGAAATAATAAAAATAGAAGTATGGCGACTATGATGTAGTTTACATATGCAAAACCAGAAGAATAAATTACTCTTCATAACTCCTTTCTAGATTTGTGATAGTTAATACTAAAAATAGCTAAGAGAGTCAAGTTGTTGGCCTTGTTCATGTCTTAAACTACCTGTTATCTATCTATCTATTAGCTGTTCATCCTGGGCTTGCTGATGGCTACACTGTGGCCTTTAATTGCAATGGAAAGATGAATGAATCTGTGCTGAGTGATGTAACCTTCATTGGCTAGGGGGATTTTCTTTTTACCACATTAAATGCTTCCAGGACTTGACCAGCTGATCCTCACAGGCTTCCATCAAGGTTATGACTGCTCAAAGATGACCTGTGTGAACAGAAACTTGCCATTTTTTTCTAAGAAGTGGGGAATTATGCAAACAAAATCAGGGGAAGCAAAGAGCCTTCTTAACCCAATGTGAGCCCAAGACTACTTCTCCTAAATCAAAGATGAGATGTCCCCAAAGCTCTGAGAAGTGGTTTCTTGCTTAAGATAGATCCAAATTTTCCACCACACCTGTGGATGGAAATGCATTACTCCCTAGAAGGATCATGGGATCTTCTGCAAGTTTACATAATACTGCAATTCAGAAGTACATTCAAACCAAGTGGAGCCATTGCCTTTAAAGCCTGAGAACATGAAAGGCTTTTTAGATGAAGCACACATGCCCAACAGACTATATTTTCTACCTAATTCTTGAAGGCTTCTGTGGCCATCAGTGAGAACATGGGAAGAAGAGATAAGTCTTGAATGGTGTCCCAAGTGAGCAGTATACACAAAGGAACAGCTCACTCTCCAGACGTAAGCCGGGAGGGAAGCATGTGATCTCAGAAACCAGTGGTGCTAAATGTGATTGGGCAGTTTTCAAGAGAGTGTGTTTGTGATAAGGAAAGGGTCAGGAGCCATGAGGAAAGCAAAGGAACACAATGACAAAATGGCCTGTGACCAGAAGCTTGGTGATCCATATGTTTAAAAAAAAATGCATAGGAGCTCAGGGGAAGCAGAATTGTTTAATAAACAATTTGCTGACAAGGACATGATTGAGGGCTAAGAAAGGAAAAGACCTTTGCGATGACCTACTGTCCCTGTTTATTCATGACCTAGAAGTGTGTTGGGACATAGGACTTTCAGTGCTAAGACCAGTAAAGTCCCAGGCAAACAGGAATGAGTGGGGGCACCTTACCAAACCCAAAGAGAACAAGACAGGGATAGAACAAGATAAATTACCAAATCCTGGAAGGAGGTAGAAAGGTTAATCCAGGAAACAAAGATAGATTTTCATACACTACTTTTCATTACACTGAGAATGACAGATGGGTTGATAAATTATAGAAACAGTCTCAGTTGCTCCATTAGCTTGGCTCAGGGACCAGTCTCTACTAGTGCATAACTTATGTTCACGGTCAGCTTAGTCTAGTTGTCTAGCGCCTTCTGGTCACTGCCTTTCATCTCTCTGTCCTTCAACCCAATGTCAAGTTATCACTGTGCTGTTCACAAACTTACAAAAATAAATGCTTCTAAAACCAGAGTCATTGGCTGGTCCCCTTCTCCATATCAAAGCAAAGCCCCTAAATTCTGCAAGTCCCCAATGCTTATGCCCTAAATTTTCAGATTTTGCCTTTTCTTGGAGGGTATCTGGAGACTCCTAAATGTATTTCTTGCCCTCCCAAGCAGGTAACAGTACTCATATCCATGGCCTCACAAACCCCTTTTCCGAAAACCTTCAGTCTTCACTGGTGACCACAACCTCACAGGAAGAAGCACCCAGATGTGAGGATTACACACCAGCTTCTAAAATGTGCCTCATCTTTTACCTCCCCCCACCAGCTACATCCTCAATGATATTCCATCTCTACTAGACTCTTTCATCCTGGGCCTACTATCCCTGATGTTTCATGGGAGTTGAGGCACACAGTTCCTTTTCTTAGCGTTTAGGAATTCCAAAAGCTGCCAAAACATTCCCCTTTCTATCAAGAGTCAGAAGCAATCAGAAGGCCAGAAATTAGAACCAGATGACCAGGGAATAGCCACTGGCTATTTGCTGGTCACCATGTGACTCTGAGCAGAGAACTGAAGTCCTCTAAGCTTCTTCCCACTGTAGTGATCAGAGTATTAGTGTCTCCCCAAATGTCACATGTTGAAACCTAATCCCCAAAGCTATAGTATTAGGAGGTGTAGCTTTTGGGAACATAAGTCATGAGGGCAGACACCATTGAATGGAATTTAGAGACCTGCCTTCCCACTTCTATAAGGTAATGACTATGAACCCAGAAACAGGTCCTTCACCAGGCACTGGATATACCAATGTCTTGGTCTCAAACTTCCAGCCTCCAGAACTGTAAGAAATACAATTGTATTGTATATAATCCAGACAATCTTGGAGTTTTTGTTGTGGTGGTTATAGCAACCCAAACACACTAAGACAACCATATAATACCTACTCAAAACATCAACCCAGGGGTTGGTTTAGAAGGGAAAACAAAAAAAAAGTTCATAAATTCTCAGTTGCACAAAAGAAAAGATGTAATAGAATATGATTAATAAATATTTGTTGAATGCATAAAGTTAGAATTAATTAATGAGGGCTTGCTTAGATTAGTCAGCCTGGTGATAAACCTAAAAACTAATCAATACTAACTATTCCAGGTCTGAAATCCAGACCCACCAGATAATGGTTTGGGAGCCCCTGGATGTAAAAACTTAAAGAATCTGTAGGCATAAAGACAGACAAGGTGCTAGAATCCCAGGTACAGAGCACCACCAGATGGGGGCCTCACAATAAAGGAAAATACACTGTTGGCTAGAAACCTCTTCAATAAAGATGCCAGCTCGGGTGAATGGACATGATATGCTGTGTTAAAATCACATATTCAAGGACTGTTGGCACTGGAAACGCCATCTTGCCTGAAGATTTACATTCAAATGTAAATGAGTCAAGCAGACACATTTAAGCCATTCATAAGGGCTGGACTTGTGATCAAATAGAGCTCATGTGACCTTTCAGATAAAGACATTTTAAAATTAGTTACAAACAAAATCTTCTGCTAGCAAAACATGTGAGAAACAGGCCTTTAAGTGCCAGTTAATGACAGTCGTGTCTGCCTCCCCTACCCCCCACACACACACACTCCAAAGCATGTGATCAGGATGGAGGGAAAGAGAGAAAGGAGTATGAGCAAGGCAGACATAACATAGACTCTCCCTTAGCATGAACGCCCTGTTCTAATGCAAGATCTGAGACAGAGTCCTATAGGAATTTGAGGTAATAGACTAAAAGCCAGTATAAGGTTATTAAACCCAAAAGATAATGAGAGAAGGAGAAAGAAATAGCCAACCAGGAAGACTCTGGTGACATCTAACCATCCCTCCATGCTTCCCTTAGATCTGTCATCTTTGGCTTCATGATACTAGAAATGATTGCAAGTCCTCATGGACCTGATCTAGGAATGTCCCAATGTATAGCACACTCCACTCTCACAACTTACAATTTTCAGATAAAAACTATTTTCTCAAGTCCCTCCTGCAGTCCAAGCAGTTGGCCAGGTCTGAAGGTTCTAGCAACGAGCAAGTGCCACCTGCCAACATTGCAGACCACAGTCTACTGAAAGAACACTTTTCCTGGTCCCACCCTTTGCTATTCATGAGACTTTGGCCAGTATGCTTAACATCAGTAAGCCTCAGTTTCCATATCTGTGAGATGAAGAAACTAATACCTGTAAGGAAATAACTCAATATAAATGTAGGGTCATAATAGACAGAATTCATATCTTGAAAAAAATGTGTATCTTCCCTATTCCCTAGGATTCACATACAAAAGTAGATATTAAAGAGTGAAACTTTTCAGTCTCAAATGGAACATCTTTGCTTCTGGATTTAGCACTTCCTGCCGCAGAACAAAACAAAAACAGGCTCATATGTTACTTGTGGACCATGTTATCAACAGAAATGTACATTCCAAGATAATGCAGAGCCAGCTTCCCAGGACCTGCTGTGTCCCTCCTTCTCCTGTACCAGTGGGTTGAGGAAGGACTGGCGCCATCTTGGACCATAAATCACTTCTAAACAGTTCCTGGAGGGTGCAAACCCTTGGGACAGTACCTTCCATGCAGCTGAAGAATTTCCGGCCAGAACAGATAAGAATTTCCTGTTTTGCTTTTCATTATTACTTTAAATAATCATATTCTGAGTCTTAAAGGAGAATCATAGCAGCAGGGGCTGAGGGCATGTCAGCATCTTTTCTAGATTAATTTGGAGTGATAGTAGTAGCTTTAGAAATGATCAAAATGCACAAAATGGCCAGCTGGGACAAGGGTCCTTGTTGGAGGGATGGTCTGGTACCAGTGCAGCCATTCTGAGAGCTCTGATCTCTGAGCATGTGGTTTTTAGGGTTTCTAATTTTGCCAAATGGGGACAGATGCTCTACCAGCCACTCATGGTGGGGACTTGGTGGATGAATTCATAGACTTCTTTTGTCACTTCTCTTTGTCTCTAAGGAGCATTTGGTTTCTCGGCATGGAAGAGTAAAATGCCCACAAATAATTCTTAGAGAGATGGATGACTGACATTTCTAGTCTCCATCTTGGTTTGCACTAGATGTTGTCTGCGCCTTTGACCATGAGTCTGGTCTAGCTAGAGTGTCCTTCCTATATCATCCTGGTTTGCACTTGGGATTCAGGAAGGAGCCCCCATAGACTATAAAATGAGTAGAGCTATCCCCTTTCTATTCTATGACCCTAGAAAATGCTTCTGTTAGGGTAGCCCAGGCAACACCCTTTTGGGATACCAAAGCCACTGGATATGAGGTCCAATTTTGGAAAACATTGGCTGGATGTTTTCTTCTAGCCTTCCTGGGGAATTGCTGGCTTGAAATTGCACACCTAAAAAGACTACTTCATCCCCACTGAACACTCCCCTCTCCCTACATTCCCATGCCCAGTGAAGGCAGCTAAGAAACTAACTCTTTGCTTCAGAACAGAGACTTCCCCTCACCTCCTCACTCCAGACCAACCTTTCTTTAACTCCATCCTCCTGCCAGTGGCACACCTTTTGTTTGGGCATCAGAACTCAATTTACCCTGCTCATCTCCAGTTATCCTTCCTCTCATGGCATCCACTTATGGCCTAATTCAAGCTATGGTTAAGGTTCCAAAGCCTTGCTAGTTTTCACAGAAAACCTCTGCATTTATTTAATTTCTTCTGCTGTGTAATAGAATGAAGCCTCTGCTTCTCAGAGCCTCATCCTGTCTGCTGAAAGGAGGACAGGGACCTTCTATAGAGCTTCTAAAACTGCTAACAATGACTGATAAGCCCTCAAACTGCCCTGGAAATTCCAGGGCCAAGAAGACAAGACATGGACCTCTTCAAAACCCTGGTGTGGTTCATCTTTACGGCCCTGCTGAGTCTGCCCTCCTGTCCTCACTTTCTAGCTCTGTTTTCCTATGTGTCCATCTAAACATGTGGTGCCTATTGAATCATCCTGTCCTGATCTTTCCCATGCCCTGCTCATGTTCCTTCTATTCCTTCTAGATTCAGAGCCTGCTAATATCTGCCTTTGAGTGCAGCCTAACACAGTGTTTCTATGAAGTCTACTCAGGGCAGGAGTCCTGTCCCACTGATCCACACAGCTCTCAGTGCTCTTTCTGTCATATGAGGCACCACGAAGGAGGTAGGACTGTCATCCTAATATCTCCATTCTTCTCTCCTTCTGGGCACACGGTGGATGACTTGTGGGTAGTTTTGGCCAATAAATTACAAATAGAAATGACACATGTCATTTTTGGCCAGAATCTATAAAAGCCATTGTCACTTGGCCATGATCAGGCTGAGTTGCTGTTAAACTCCCATGAACATAGTGAGAAATATGCTGTTAAACTCCCATGAATGAGTGAGAAATAAGCCACTGGGATTGAGGGGTTGCTTGATATCAGTACTAACTCCAGAAGATCCTGACTGTAATAGCACGGGAACTAAATGATCACTCAATCATGCTGCATTTTACCAGTGGGAAAACTGGGGCTTAGAGGAGATAAAATGACTTGCTCACTCTCATCTGAATAGTCACTAATACAACCAACTTCTCTCAACTGCCAGTCTAATGTATCTTCTGTGATGGCATCCTGTAGGCTGCTTGGCGATCTGAGCCTCATGGGTTCTAAGATCTTAACCTCTTCCCTTTACTCCTTGGTTATGTGGGTAACTCATTCCTGTTTTCATCTCTGCTTCCTACTTCTAAAATGAGAATCTGAGGGAAAGTGAACCCTATACAAAATCTTGCTGTGTACCCTCCCATGCCTCTGCTTCTTCATAGTAACTCTCTCGATGCTTTGCACAAAGCAGGAATTGTGCCAAAAATCCTCTGGCACTCTCATAGATGTCTCATCTTACTATGGGAATAATCAATCCTACATTTCCAAAATGAAACAAAATCTAGACTGATCTTGAACCAACTTTTAACCCTCTAAATTCTGTCTCTTCTTGCCCGAGGGCATCTAAATTTTTGTCTGACTCTTGTTCATCCAGACCTGGGTTAACCTATGCAATTAGTATACAAAGTCCCCAGCAGATTCCTTGAGTAGCTCGCCTTTGGCAATGATGTACACCCTCACTATGAGAGGTGTGAGCTGGGTTTTGTGCTGTGCCATAATTCTTGAGTGTTTTAAGAGCTGCCAGACTTTGACTTGTTATTGAGTTTCTACCCAGGAAAATTATGTCTAATTATTTTCTTTTGATCTCCTTTCCTTGGACCACCTCTGTGTGAATGAAATCAATTCTTTGAAGTTAAGAAATTTATTTATTGAGGTTGTAAAGTGTGGCAGATGATCTCTCAATCCTGGACAGGATCCTTCAAGTTGAAAATTCCAGTCTACCAGTGACCAAAGACCCAGCATCCTGTAGGGAAGTCAGCCCCACCACAGGGATAATCTCAGAGCACAAATGTTAGTAACATTTGTTATGTTGGTAACAGAGAAGATAGGAGCCTAGGATATTTAGATATGGGGTTGTCATGGTCTGCTTGTTCATGTCCCAGAAAAGTTCATATATTAAAATCCTAAGGCAAAGATGGGACCTTCCAGAGGTGACTGGACCATGAGGGGAAGGTCTTCATAAAGGGACTAATGAACTAATAAAAAGGGTCCCAAAGGCTCCTTTAGCTCTTTGTCCACCATGTGAGAACACAGCCCATTAATATGGCTGAAGAGACCCGATACACAACAGTAAATTCTGTAAAGAGACCCACTTCAGAACAAGGTCCAAGCCCAGGCTTCCTGCAACTGCTTCTTTTCTTTTCTCTTCTTTTCTTTCCTTTCCTTTTCTTTTCTTTTCTTTTCTTTTCTTGAATTAGTTCAAATCAGGAACAAGCTTGTTTCACATGTCAATCCCTTCTCCCTCTCCCTCCCCCTCTCCCTCCACTCACCCTCATCCCTCCTCCCCCACCTCCAACCTACCCCCCACCCCATCCACCCACCACTCCCCAGGCAGGGTAGGGCCCTCAATGGGAGCTCTGCGAGTTCTACCACATCATCCTGGGCTGGGCCCAGGCCCTTCCCCATATGTCCAGGGCAAGAGTGCATCCCTCCACGTGGGATGGGCTCTCAAAGGCCCCTCCTACAACAGGGAAAAACACTAATCCACTACCAGGGTCCCCCTGGAGTGCAGGGGCCTCCTCATTGACATCCATGTTCAGGGGTCTGGATCAGTCCTGTACTGGCCTCCCAGACAGCATCTAGGGTCAATGTGCCCCCCCCCTTGTTCAGGCCAACTGTTTCTGTGGGTTTCTCCAACCTGGTATTGACCACTTCAATCTTCATTCCTCCCTCTCTGTGACTAAATTCCGGAGTTCAGTTCAGTGTATATCTGTGGATGTCTGCCTCTGCTTCCATCAGCCACTGGATGGAGGGCTCTAGGATGACATAAACAGTAGTCATCAATCTCATTTTAGGGGAAGGGCGTTTAGTTTATCCTCTCCACCATTGCCTGGATTGTCAGTTCGTGTCATTCTTGTAGGTCTCTGGAAATCTCCCTAGTGCCAGATCTCTCCTCCGACCTATAATGGCTCCCTCTAATATGGTATCTCTCAACCTGCTCTCCTCCATTCCTCCCCCAACTCAATATTTCTGCTCCTCCATTTCCTCCTCTCCTTTGCTCTTCTCCTGCTCTCATTCTGGCAGCTCCCTCTCCCCTACCCTCATGCTCCCAATCAGCCCAGGATTTCCTGGCCCCTCCCATTCCTGGGGTCCAAGCATTTATCCCCTAGAGTCCTTCATGTTTCCTAATTTCTTTGGTGAAGAGGATTGTAGGCTGGTAATCCCTTGCTCTACGTCTAATATTCATATATGAGTGAGTACATACCATGTTTGTCTTTTTGTGACTGGGTTACCTCACTCAGGATGATTTCTTCTAGTCCCATCCATTTGCCTGCAAATTTCAAGATTCCATTGCTTTTTTCTGCTGAGTAGTACTCCATTGTATAAATGTACCACATTTTCTCTATCCATTCTTCAGATGAGGGGCATCTAGGTTGCTTCCAGATTCTGGCTATTACAAACAATGCTGCTATGAACATGGTTGAACATATGTCCTTATTGTAGGAATGTGCATTATTTGGGTATATAAGAGAGGAATGGCGGGATCTTGAGGTAGACTGATTGCCATTTTTCTGAGCATCTGCCATACTGATTTCTAGAGTGGTCTTACAAGATCGCGCTCCCACCAGCAATGGAGGAGTATTCCTTTTTCTCCACATCCTTTCCAGCATAGGTTTTCGTTGGTATTTTTTACTTTAGCCATTCTGACAGGTGTGAGGTAGTATCTCAGAGTTGTTTTGAGTTGCATTTCTCTGATGGTCAAGGATTTTGAGCACTTTCTTAAGTGTCTTTCAGCCATTTTGGATTCCTCTGTTGAGAATTCTCTATTTAGTTTTGCATCCCACTTTTTAATTTCATTGTCTGGTGTTTTGGTGGCTAGCTTCTTGAGTTCATTGTATATTTTGGAAATCAGCCGTCTGTCAGATGTGGGGTTGGTAAAGATCTTGTCCCATTCTGTGGGCTGTCATTTTGTCTTACTGACCATGTCCTTTGCCATACAGAAGCTTCTCAGTTTCAGGGAGTCCCATTTATTAATTGAAGATCTCAATATCTGTGCTACTGGTGTAATGTTCAGGATGTGGTCTCCTGTGCCAATTAGTTCAAGGATATCTCCCACTTTCTCTTTTAGAAGGCTCAGTGTGGCTGGATTTATGGTGAGATCTTTGATCCATTTGCACTTAGGTTTTGTGCATGGTGACAGGTATGGATCTATCTGCAATCTTCTACATGTCCCAATCCAGTTGTGCCAGTACCATTTGTTGAAGATGCTATTTTTCTTCCATTGTATAGATTTAGCACCTTTGTCAAAAAATAAGGTATTCATAGGTGTGTGGGTTAATATCAGGGTTTTCAGTTCGATTCCATTGATCTATCTGTCTATTTTTGTGCCAGTACCAAGCTGTTTTCAGAACTATGGATCCATAATAGAGCTTGAAGTCAAGGATGGTGACGCCACCAGAAGATCCTTTATTGTACAGTGTTGTTTTGGCTATCCTGGGTTTTTCGTTTTTTCCATTTGAAGTTGAGTATTGTTCTTTCAAGGTCTGTGAAGAACTGTGTTGGGATTTTGATGGGGATTACATTGACTCTGTAGATTACTTTTGGCAAGATTGCCATTTTTACTATCCAAGATTCTACCTATCCAAGAGCATGGGAGATCTTTCCATTTTCTGGTATCTTCTTTAATTTCTTTCTTTAAAGACTCAAAGTTCTTACTGTAAAGGTCTTTCACTTTTTTGGTTAGTGTTACCCCAAGATATTTTATGTTGCTTGTGGATATTGTGAAGGGCGATGTTTCTCTGATTTCTTTCTCATTGCATTTATCATCTATATAAAGTAGGGCTACTGATTTTTTTAAATTAATTTGTATCCTGCTATTTTGCTGAAGGTGTTTATCAGCTGTAGGAGTTCCCTGGTAGAGTTTTTTGGGTCACTTATGTAGACTATCATATCATCTGCAAATAGTGAGAGTTTGACTTCTTCCTTTCCAATTTGTGTACCTTTGATATCCTTTTGTTGTCTTATTGCTCTAGCTAGAACTTCAAGTACAATATTGAAGAGATATGGAGAGAGAGGGCAGCCTTGTCATGTTCCTGATTTTAGTGGAATCGCTTTGAGTTTCTCTCCATTTAGTTTGATGTTGGCTATTGGTTTGATGTATATTGCTTTTTATCATGTTTAGATATGTTCCCGTTATTCCTGTTCTCTCCAAGATCTTTATCATGAAGGGGTGTTGGATTTTGTCAAAGGCTTTTTCAGCATCTAGTGAGATGATCATGTGGTTTTTCTTTTTCAGTTTGTTTATGTTATGGATCACTTTGCTGAATTTTCGTATGTTGAACCATCCTTGCATCCCTGGAATGAAGCCTACTTGATCATAGTGGATGATTTTTCTGATGTGTTCTTGGATTCGATTCGCCAATATTTTGTTGAGTATTTTTGCATCAATGTTCATGAGAGATACAGGTCTGTAGTTTTCTTTTTTAGTTGTATCTTTGTGTGGCTTGGGTATCAAAAGTGATTGTAGCTTCGTAAAAGAAGTTTGGCAATATCCCTTCTGCTTCTATTTGTGGAACAACTTGTGCAGTATTGGTATTAGCTCTTGTTTGAACTTCTGGTAGAATTCTGCAGTGAAGCCATCTGGCCCTGGGCTTTTTTTTTTTTTTTTTTTTTTTTTGGTTGGAAGGCTTTTGATGACTGCTTCTATTTCATTAGGGGTTATAGGTCGATTTAAACTGCTTATCTGTTCTTGGTTTAATTTTGGTAAGTGATATCTATCCAGGAAACTGTCCATTTCCTTTAGATTTTCGAATTTTGTGGAGTACAGGTTTTCAAAGTATGATCTGATGATTCTCTGGATTTCCTCAGTGTCCATTGTTATATCCCCCTTTTCGTTTGTGATTTTGTTAATTAGCATGCTCTCTCTCTGTCTTTTGGTTAGTTTGGATAGAGGTTTGTCTATCTTGTTGATCTTCTCAAAGAACCAAATCTTTGTTTTATTTGATTCTTTGTAATGTTTTCCTAGTTTCTGCTTTATTGATTTCAGTCCTCAGTTTGATTATTTCCTGGTGTCTACTTCTCTGTGGTGAGTTTGCTTCTTTTTGTTCTAAAGCTTTCAGTTGTTCTGTCAATTCTCTCATGTGACTATTTTCCAGTTTCTTCATATGAGCACTTAGTGCTATGAACTTTCCTCTTAGCACTGCTTTCAAAGTGACCCATATGTTGTGTCTACATTCTCATTAAATTCTAGGAAGTCTTTAATTTCTTTTTTTATTTCTTCCTCAACCCAGGAGTGGTGTAATTGGGTGTTATTCAATTTCCACGAGTTTGAAGGTTTTCTGCAATTTGTATTGCTGTTGAATTCTAGCTTTAAAGCATGGTGATCTGATAAGATACAGGGGGGTTATTTCGATTCTTTTGTATCTGTGGAGATTTGCTTTGTTGCCAACTATGTGTTCAATTTTAGAGAAGGTGCCATGTGGCCCTGAGAAGAAGGCATATTCTTTTGTGTTTGGATGGAATGTTCTATAAATATCTGTTCAACCCAGTTGGGTCATAACTTCTGTTAGATCCTTTGTTTCGTTGTTAAGTTTCTGTCTGCTGGTCCTGTCTAGTGGTGAAAGCAGAGTCTTGAAGTCTCCTACTATAAGTGTGTGTGGTTTTATGTGTGGTTTGAGCTTTAGTAATGTTTCTTTTACAAATGTGGGTGCCTTCATATTTGGGGCATAGATGTTCAGGATTGAGACTTCATCTTGATGGACTTTTCCTGTGACGAGTATGAAATGCCCTTCTTCATCTCTTTTGATTGATTTTAATTTGAAGTCTAATTTGTTAGATATTAGGATTGCTACACCAGCTTGTTTCTTGGATCCATTTGATTGGAAACCCTTTTCCAAACCCTTTACTCTGAGGTAATGCCTGTCTTTGAAGTTGAGTTGTGTTTCTTGTATACAGCAGAAGGATGGATTCTGTCTTCGTATCCATTCTGTTAGCCTGTATCTTTTTATGGGCAGGTTAAGACCATTGATATTGAGGGATATTAATGTTCATTGATTGTTTGTTCTTGTTTGTTTCGGATTTATTGTTGGTGGTGTCATTGTGTGTGGATTTTGCCCTCCTGTTTCTTTTCATGTTTGGTAGAATTGGATTATCTATTGCCTATATTTTTGTGAGTGTAGTTATCTTCTTTGGGTTGGAATTTTCCTTCTAGAACTTTCTGTAGTGCTGGATTTGTGGATATGTATTGTTTAAGACTGGTTTTGTCATGGAATATTTTGTTTTCTCCATCTATTGTGATTGAAAGTTTTGCTGGGTACAGTAGTCTGGGTTGGTATCCATGCTCCCTTAGTGTTTGTAGAATATCTATCCAGGACCTTCTGGCTTTCAAAGTTTCCCTTGAGAAGTCGGGTGTGATTCTGATAGGTCTGCCTTTATATGTTACTTAGCCCTTTTCCTTTGCTGCTCTTAATATTTTCTCTTTATTCTGAAGGTTTGGTGTTTTGATTATTATGTGTCAAGGGGACTTCTTTTTGTGGTCCAATCTGTTTGGTGTTCTGTAAGCTTCTTGTAATTTCATAGGCATATTCTTCTGTAGGTCGGGGACGTTTTCTTTGATGATTTTGTTGAATATGTTTTCTTTACATTTGAGCTGTATTTCTTCACCTTCTTCTATACCTATTATTCTTAGGTTCGGTCTTTTTACAGTGTCCCATATTTCCTGGATATTTTGTGTTAAGGATTTGTTGGACTTGAGATTTTCTTTGGTCGATGACTGTATATCCTCTAGAGAGTCTTCAACAATTGAGATTCTCTCTTCCATCTCTTGAATTCTATTGGTTATATTCACATCTTTAATTTCTGATCGTTTATCCATCCTTTCTACTTCCAGCATCACCTCATTCTGTGTTTTCTTTAATATTTCTATTTCAGTTTTCAAACCTTGAACTGTTTCAAGTGCTTCATTCACTTGTTTGGTTGTTTTTTATTGGCTTTCTTGAGATTCTTTAAAAGATTTGTTTACTTCTTGAATTCTTTGGCTTCTCTTTTCCTCCATCTCATGTAATTTTTTGTTTGTTTTTTCTTCTATTTCGTTAAGAGATTTTCTTATTTCCTCTTTAAAGGATTCGATCATCTTCCTAAGATAATCTTTGAGGTCCATCTCTTTTTCATGCTCTATGTTGGGCTTTACAGATCTTGCTGGTGTGGAGTCCCTGGATTCTGGTGGTGTCATATTGGTTTTTCTGTTGTTGAGTGTGTTCTTCCTCTGTCTTCTTCCCATCCCTTCTTCCAGTGAGTGCAGCTGGGGTTTCTCCTTCTCTCAGGTGGCTAGCAGAGGGCTCAGCCTCTGAGGCTCCGGCACCAGGACAGAGGGCAGGGTGTAAACTGGGATGAGGTGTGTCCAGACTCAGGGTGGGTCTTCAGGTCTGTGCTCTTCCAATCTTGTCCCGGGAAGGGGGCGTGTTTAAGGCAGAATCAAGCAGGGGTTGATGGGAGAGGTTGGGAAACAGAGCAGCGCCCAGACTCACCTGAGGCTAGGGCACCGGCCACAGGACAGAGGGCAGGGTGTAGACGGGTAAGGTGTGTCAGCTATTTTCTTTTTTTAATTCACTAAAATTACATTTGTTTGTGTTACACCCACACTGTGGTGTGTATGTGAAAGTCAGAGGAAAGCTTGCAGAAGTCAATTCTCCCCTTCCACCTGTCCCAGGGATTTAACCAGGCTTGGTGGGCAAGGCCTTTAATCATTAAAATGTAATGGAGCGCTGGTGTTTGTCTAGGGGCACAGTCATAGAACTGAATGCCCAGGAAAGACAAAGAACCAGGTCAGAGACAAAGGAAAGTAATAGTTTTATCTCTTTGGGATAGAGGCCTAAGGTTTGAAATCTGCTAAGTGGACATTGGCTTTGGTACTCTATAGTACTCCTGGGTCCTCCCCTTTGTCCCCTATCGGTCCTGTTTAGAAACTCACCCCCATGCCTTCCCACTGTTTCTCCTTTCTCACAATGTGTTCATAGAACAAAGAGCCACCATTTCAGAGAGCCCACTATCTTTGTCTACCTATGTCTCTCTAACTATCCATCCCCCCCCCCTTTCAGAGGGTGACATCAATTGCCATATGGGAGAGAAGCAATGGCCACTCTAGCTGCTTAATATGAAGAAGGTGGAGGAGACTGGGGGTGTTAGTCCAAGAGAGGGGGATTTTTGGAAGGCCAGCTGGCTCACCAGACCAGACCAGAAAATTTGTGTTGAAACCCTGCTGGGCAGTACATTTAGTGTTCTGTCTCCAGAACCATCTGTAGAAGTAGAGAGGCTAAAGAAATGGAGAAGAGAAGTCAGAAGCTATCACAGTATTGCCCAGAGTTGGATCACATTCCTAGGAAAGTCCCACAAAGTAGCAATCAATGTAAGACCGGTCTTGAGAGTAACGACCCCAGGATCTGCTTTGAGTCACTTTAGTGGCTACCAGAGTGGCTAGCATCCTGATGTGAGATCACTCCCAGATGGCTTCTAGAGAAGAAATTCAACCATAATTTGATTTTAGGTTAAAACAATAGTGGGCCTGTCTCTCTTGGCTGCATATAGGCGCTGTAGTATTGAATTGAGCCAAATTCATGATTCTATATATCTGGGAAGTATTTTCTTTATCAAGAAGAATATTGTTATTGAGAAATAGTTGGCTAAGTAACTCATGGTTTTGAGTCTAATATATCTAGGGAGTGTGATACCTTAAACTGGTGGAGAAACACACCGATCATTTAAGTCATTCTTTCCTGTTAGGTATTTAAGATCATGAAGGTAGACAAAATT
Source organism: Cricetulus griseus (assembly GCF_003668045.3). Taxonomy (NCBI): domain Eukaryota; kingdom Metazoa; phylum Chordata; class Mammalia; order Rodentia; family Cricetidae; genus Cricetulus; species Cricetulus griseus. Next base: position 9,811,387 of record NC_048600.1, on the reverse strand, counting down.
AATCAATTTCTTTCCACTGTCAAAACCATTTGATGTCCTCCTCACCCCTCCTCTTCTCCCCTTCTCCTTCTCTTAGCTCCCTCTCCCTTCCCCCTATGCTTGCAATTTGCTCAGGAGATCTTGTCCCTTTCCCCTTCTCTGGGAGACCATGCATGTCTCTCTTAGAGTCCTCCTTGTTTCCTAG